>NC_139909.1:175000-405000 GCF_905171665.1 Trachurus trachurus
CAACATATCAACATATCAACATATCAACATGTCAACATGTCAACATACCAACATGTCAACATGTCAACATGTCAACATGTCAACATGTCAACATATCAACATATCAACATATCAACATACCAACATATCAACATGTCAACATACCAACATGTCAACATGTCAACATGTCAACATGTCAACATATCAACATATCAACATGTCAACATACCAACATGTCAACATGTCAACATGTCAACATATCAACATATCAACATGTCAACATGTCAACATATCAACATGTCAACATACCAACATGTCAACATGTCAACATGTCAACATATCAACATATCAACATATCAACATATCAACATATCAACATGTCAACATACCAACATGTCAACATGTCAACATGTCAACATGTCAACATATCAACATACCAACATATCAACATGTCAACATGTCAACATACCAACATGTCAACATGTCAACATGTCAACATGTCAACATGTCAACATATCAACATGTCAACATACCAACATGTCAACATGTCAACATGTCAACATGTCAACATATCAACATATCAACATACCAACATATCAACATGTCAACATGTCAACATACCAACATGTCAACATATCAACATATCAACATGTCAACATGTCAACATGTCAACATACCAACATGTCAACATGTCAACATATCAACATGTCAACATGTCAACATACCAACATATCAACATGTCAACATGTCAACATACCAACATGTCAACATGTCAACATGTCAACATGTCAACATACCAACATGTCAACATATCAACATACCAACATATCAACATGTCAACATGTCAACATGTCAACATGTCAACATACCAACATGTCAACATACCAACATGTCAACATGTCAACATATCAACATGTCAACATGTCAACATGTCAACATATCAACGTACCAACATGTCAACATACCAACATGTCAACATGTCAACATGTCAACATGTCAACATATCAACATATCAACATGTCAACATATCAACATGTCAACATGTCAACATGTCAACATACCAACATGTCAACATGTCAACATATCAACATGTCAACATACCAACATGTCAACATGTCAACATGTCAACATATCAACATATCAACATGTCAACATGTCAACATGTCAACATGTCAACATGTCAACATACCAACATGTCAACATGTCAACATACCAACATGTCAACATGTCAACATGTCAACATGTCAACATGTCAACATATCAACATATCAACATGTCAACATACCAACATGTCAACATGTCAACATGTCAACATGTCAACATATCAACATACCAACATATCAACATGTCAACATGTCAACATATCAACATATCAACATACCAACATATCAACATGTCAACATGTCAACATGTCAACATACCAACATGTCAACATGTCAACATATCAACATATCAACATGTCAACATACCAACATGTCAACATGTCAACATATCAACATGTCAACATGTCAACGTGTCAACGTGTCAACGTATCAACATGTCAACATACCAACATGTCAACATGTCAACATGTCAACATGTCAACATATCAACATATCAACATGTCAACATATCAACATGTCAACATACCAACATGTCAACATGTCAACATATCAACATATCAACATGTCAACATGTCAACATACCAACATGTCAACATGTCAACATGTCAACATGTCAACATACCAACATGTCAACATGTCAACATGTCAACATGTCAACATATCAACATATCAACATGTCAACATACCAACATGTCAACATGTCAACATGTCAACATGTCAACATATCAACATACCAACATATCAACATGTCAACATGTCAACATACCAACATATCAACATATCAACATGTCAACATATCAACATGTCAACATGTCAACATGTCAACATGTCAACATACCAACATGTCAACATGTCAACATATCAACATGTCAACATACCAACATGTCAACATGTCAACATGTCAACATGTCAACATATCAACATACCAACATACCAACATGTCAACATGTCAACATGTCAACATATCAACATGTCAACATACCAACATGTCAACATGTCAACATGTCAACATACCAACATATCAACATATCAACATGTCAACATATCAACATGTCAACATGTCAACATGTCAACATGTCAACATACCAACATGTCAACATGTCAACATGTCAACATGTCAACATACCAACATGTCAACATGTCAACATGTCAACATACCAACATATCAACATATCAACATGTCAACATGTCAACATACCAACATGTCAACATATCAACATGTCAACATACCAACATGTCAACATGTCAACATATCAACATACCAACATATCAACATGTCAACATGTCAACATGTCAACATACCAACATGTCAACATGTCAACATGTCAACATGTCAACATGTCAACATATCAACATGTCAACAGGTCAACATACCAACATGTCAACATGTCAACATGTCAACATGTCAACATATCAACATACCAACATATCAACATGTCAACATGTCAACATACCAACATGTCAACATGTCAACATGTCAACATGTCAACATGTCAACATACCAACATGTCAACATGTCAACATGTCAACATGTCAACATATCAACATACCAACATATCAACATGTCAACATGTCAACATATCAACATATCAACATACCAACATATCAACATGTCAACATGTCAACATGTCAACATACCAACATGTCAACATATCAACATGTCAACATGTCAACATGTCAACATGTCAACATGTCAACATACCAACATATCAACATATCAACATGTCAACATATCAACATGTCAACATGTCAACATGTCAACATGTCAACATACCAACATGTCAACATGTCAACATATCAACATGTCAACATACCAACATGTCAACATGTCAACATGTCAACATACCAACATATCAACATATCAACATGTCAACATGTCAACATACCAACATGTCAACATATCAACATGTCAACATACCAACATGTCAACATGTCAACATATCAACATACCAACATATCAACATGTCAACATGTCAACATGTCAACATGTCAACATGTCAACATGTCAACATGTCAACATATCAACATACCAACATATCAACATGTCAACATGTCAACATATCAACATATCAACATACCAACATATCAACATGTCAACATGTCAACATGTCAACATACCAACATGTCAACATGTCAACATATCAACATATCAACATGTCAACATGTCAACATGTCAACATACCAACATGTCAACATGTCAACATGTCAACATGTCAACATATCAACATACCAACATATCAACATGTCAACATGTCAACATACCAACATGTCAACATGTCAACATGTCAACATGTCAACATGTCAACATGTCAACATATCAACATGTCAACATACCAACATGTCAACATGTCAACATGTCAACATGTCAACATGTCAACATATCAACATATCAACATACCAACATATCAACATGTCAACATGTCAACATACCAACATGTCAACATATCAACATATCAACATGTCAACATGTCAACATGTCAACATACCAACATGTCAACATGTCAACATGTCAACATGTCAACATGTCAACATGTCAACATGTCAACATATCAACATATCAACATGTCAACATACCAACATGTCAACATGTCAACATGTCAACATATCAACATATCAACATGTCAACATGTCAACATGTCAACATACCAACATGTCAACATGTCAACATGTCAACATGTCAACATATCAACATATCAACATATCAACATATCAACATGTCAACATACCAACATGTCAACATGTCAACATGTCAACATGTCAACATGTCAACATATCAACATATCAACATATCAACATACCAACATATCAACATGTCAACATGTCAACATGTCAACATACCAACATGTCAACATGTCAACATATCAACATATCAACATACCAACATGTCAACATGTCAACATATCAACATGTCAACATGTCAACGTGTCAACGTGTCAACGTATCAACATGTCAACATACCAACATGTCAACATGTCAACATGTCAACATGTCAACATATCAACATATCAACATGTCAACATATCAACATGTCAACATACCAACATGTCAACATGTCAACATGTCAACATATCAACATGTCAACATGTCAACATGTCAACATGTCAACATGTCAACATACCAACATGTCAACATGTCAACATACCAACATGTCAACATGTCAACATGTCAACATGTCAACATGTCAACATATCAACATATCAACATGTCAACATACCAACATGTCAACATGTCAACATGTCAACATGTCAACATATCAACATACCAACATATCAACATGTCAACATGTCAACATATCAACATATCAACATACCAACATATCAACATGTCAACATGTCAACATGTCAACATACCAACATGTCAACATGTCAACATATCAACATATCAACATGTCAACATACCAACATGTCAACATGTCAACATATCAACATGTCAACATGTCAACATGTCAACGTGTCAACGTATCAACATGTCAACATACCAACATGTCAACATGTCAACATGTCAACATGTCAACGTGTCAACGTATCAACATGTCAACATACCAACATGTCAACATGTCAACATGTCAACATGTCAACATATCAACATATCAACATGTCAACATATCAACATGTCAACATGTCAACATGTCAACATACCAACATGTCAACATGTCAACATGTCAACATGTCAACATATCAACATGTCAACATGTCAACATGTCAACATATCAACATATCAACATGTCAACATGTCAACATATCAACATGTCAACATGTCAACATGTCAACATGTCAACATATCAACATGTCAACATGTCAACATGTCAACATGTCAACATATCAACATGTCAACGTATCAACATGTCAACATGTCAACATGTCAACATGTCAACATGTCAACATGTCAACATACCAACATGTCAACATGTCAACATATCAACATGTCAACATATCAACATGTCAACGTATCAACATGTCAACGTATCAACATGTCCAGTCGGCCCCCTGGAGACCCCCTAACAGCCCTGAGCCCTCACTGACCTGAGATCAGCTCTGAGCTCTGTGAGGGTCCAGATGCTGTAAACATGAACAGCTCTGACCCACTCTCACCACACGTTACCATGACAACAACATGTTGTTGACTTCTGGACTGAAACTGTTCCAGCTCTAATACACAACCACCAGCCAGACTACAACTACAGCTCCTAAAGACACCATGACGACACTACTGCTTATTATGGTCTGTTTACACTGGCAGAGGGAGTCTACTGGTTGATGTGTAGTCTGACTGACTGGAGACTGGATCAATACACACACACACACACACACAGTGTCATAGCCAGAGGAGCTGACAGCTGATTGGCTGCAGCCTCTCTCCTCTCTATAGACACAGTCGGCAAGCAAGGAAACGTCACTTCCGGTTAGGGCTGGGGGGGAAAACAAACCGTGTCCCCCATACACACTCATGCAAAAACGCGGCATTTTAAACCTTTGTCAAAGGCTTTTTCGCCGTCCTGTCTTAGTTTTAATCACATGTATATGCTGACAGAGAGCTATATTTTTAGAAACTCATCACGATCTGGGTCGATTGTTGTCCGTACATTTAAAAATATTAGGTATTTCACAGTCAGTCATATTTGTCTTCCCCCACGGCTCTGACGCTCTCTTAGTCGCCGCCGGCCGGCTCTAGACACTCGTAGACACTGCCTGAGTTATTGTGTATTATTTTGCACCGCAAATAAATTCAAAAACCACAACCTGAACTTTTATATCGGAACTTCGCTCATCTTCTCCAAACGTGTAAAGCTCTGACCGGAAGTGAAGGTTGCCGACCCTGCTGACTCGGTGTAGGCTATGGCTGTGAAAACTTTATATTTTAAGATGTACGGACAGCAATCGACCCAGATCGTGATGAGTTTTCTAATATATAGCTCTTTGTCAGCATACACATGTGATTAAAACTAAGACAGGACGGCGAACAAGCCTTTGACAAAGGTTTAAAATGCCGCCTTTTTGCATGAGTGTGTATGGGGAAAACGGTTTGTTTTCCCCCACGGCCCTGACCGGAAGTGACGTTTCCTTGCTTGCCGACTGTGTCTATAGTTAGTGGTTTACTATCAGCTCCTATTGCAGTGGTACTCAATAGGCGGCCTGCGGGCACAGTGTGTGTGTGTGATGTCACAGTGGGTGTGTGTGATGTCACAGTGTGTGTGTGTGTGATGTCACAGTGGGTGTGTGTGATGTCACAGTGTGGGTGTGTGTGATGTCACAGTGTGGGTGTGTGTGTGTGATGTCACAGTGATGCAGCTGTCAACCATGTGACATCATCATGATGCTTTATTACAAACAAACAACAAACACAGAGTGGTTAGCGTCGTTAGCGCCGCTCATTAAAACCAATGAGGAGCGTTAGCATCGAGCTAACGTGGACGGACAGTCAGTTTACAGGGACGGGTCGGGTGGCGGCCGGTTGCCAGGTGACAGCGGTGACGTCATATGGAGGCCAGGTGCCGGTCGCCAGGTGACGGTGGTGACGTCATATGAAGGTGAGGTGCTGGTCGTCGTGGTAACCGTACGCGTGCTTGTGCTGCTCAAACAGCTGGGTGAGACTCTGCAGGTAGTCGTCATGGAGACGCTGGATGTCGTCGCCGCTGGGGCTGGGCGTCTGGGCGACCGAGAGAGGACGGCCCACTGGAGAGAGAGAGAGAGAGAGACGTCGTCATGACAACAGAGGAACCGTGGTCATGTGTCTGTTCTGATAGATACCGCAATGCAGCGACTTTTACATGTCCACTAATTAATAATAAATAACTATCAATGAAGTGTTGATTCTCTTTTATAAATGTCTACTAATTAATAATAAATAACTATCAATGAAGTGTTGTTTCTCTTTTATAAATGTCCACTAATTAATAATAAATAACTATCAATTAAGTGTTGTTTCTCTTTTATAAATGTCCACTAATTAATAATAAATAACTATCAATGAAGTGTTGTTTCTCTTTTATAAATGTCTACTAATTAATAATAAATAACTATCTGAAGCCAGATGAAGTGTTGATTCTCTTTTATAAATGTCTACTAATTAATAATAAATAACTATCAATGAAGTGTTGTTTCTCTTTTATAAATGTCCACTAATTAATAATAAATAACTATCAATGAAGTGTTGTTTCTCTTTTATAAATGTCCACTAATTAATAATAAATAACTATCAATTAAGTGTTGTTTCTCTTTTATAAATGTCCACTAATTAATAATAAATAACTATCAATGAAGTGTTGTTTCTCTTTTATAAATGTCTACTAATTAATAATAAATAACTATCAATGAAGTGTTGTTTCTCTTTTATAAATGTCTACTAATTAATAATAAATAACTATCTGAAGCCAGATGAAGTGTTGTTTCTCTTTTATAAATGTCTACTAATTAATAATAAATAACTACTGTATCTGTAGGAAATAAAGAAGCCAGATGAAGAGTTGTTTCTCTTCTTGTGGCAGCTGGAAGGTGATTGGTCGATCAGATCTGAGAGCAGCTCGGCCGTAGCTACTGTCGGGTTCAGTCCTCCTGGTATTAAACTATGTGAATTACTTCTGCTTCAACATGAGAAGGAACTGACAGCAGGTTATGTTCAAAGAGTCAGTTACCATGGTGACTGACTCCTCTCTTTGTGGAACAGAAAACCCAGAGTTTCTCTCATCTCAGGGTTTTCACATGACTCAACACAACAAAACCTCTGACAGCCAAGTCTTATCCAATCCTACTCGTGAAGACATCACAGTTATACGATCAGGCCCGGCTCTAGCCATTTTGGTGCCCCCCCCCCCCCCCCCCCCCAACAATGATCAATAATGATTATAATGATAACGTAGCAGTGTATCTGTATGTCCCCTCTGACCCCGAGATACACAACTTGCACAACAATCAGTAAAATGTCATTAAGTAAATCATGGGTGAAGACATGAAAAAAATGAGTCTACAGTCATGAGAACAACCTGTTGTGATGCTTGAAATGGGTATACAAAAGTCTTAGCTTCACAAAAGCAGTGGAATATACTGTATGAATAAAAGCTAATAGATACGTGTGGAAAACACGTTAAAATGAAATTTTGTGAAATTGCTTTTTGAGCATAAATGTTATCTGTCATTCTATTTTCACCAAATGTCTCAAATGTAAAATAAAAGAAGCTAAATATTGACTTAACATTACATTTCAAACTTCATGACATGTGTGTAGCCCTAAATGAGAAATTAGCTTTTTTTCTCCAAACAAAATATCAACTAAACAGACAAAAAACACAACATTTACAATATTTAACCTATATAATGTACCCTCCATGTGTTGTCACTGTGCTGCTGTTTAAGAGGTAAAAAAAAAAATGTTTTGAGCGCTCAGCTGGTCTGTGTACAGAGCTGGAGCTGTGGCCCTGCTGTCTAAGCAGGCTGAAGTCTCAACTCTCTCTTCTTTTTTCAATATCTTCCTCATCAAATGAGTCAGAACTTTCAGCCTCTGAAGCACCTTCATCCTCCTCACTGCTTCTCTCTCTCTCCTATCGATTCTGCGGGTTCGAAGCGCTTCACAGCTGTTCTTTTGATTGACAGGTCGTCAAGGGCGGCGTAAAATGACCGAAATATAAACAAAAACATATCGAGACGGTCGCGCAAACGAGCCGGCATTTGCGCCGACTTTGAGGATTAATGCAACCAAGTATCCACACATCTAATTAAAAATGTGGCGTTTCTAACAAGAAAACGGCTTGAAAGCGTTCCCACTGCAGACAGGTACCTCTGCTGTGTGTGTGACTGCGGGGAGAGCGGAGGGCAGTACCAATGGGCATGTGGGGAGAGGGGGGGGGCGACTTAGTAAGTAATGTTGTAACATATTTAGGGCTGGGTATCGTTTAAAAATTTTCGATACCAGTACCGATACCAGTACCCTTAACACGATACCGATACCAAATGAGTACTTCATTCGATACTTTTTTTCAAAGAAAGCAATCGGTTACATGAATGTCACCACCACTCTCCATTCAAAAGTTTTTTTACTAGGGGTGGGCATGGAATAGTCCTGCAATAAAATAAAAAATCAAATAGGTCTAGTTTATGAGACAATCATCTTGTATGAAAAAATGTAAATGTCTCCTTTTCACTGGTGCAGAAAGAGAAACATAAGACTTCACCAGAAAGTTCTGTGTGAAACTCTGTCAAATAAACAAATGAAACTGAGGTGCAGTGCAAACTCAGCAAGGTGCGGATTCTGATTAGAAGCAGCCGGAAAATATTGATGTAGTAGTTTACACCGGGAGAGGAGACGTCCTCGTTTAGATGAGCGCTCATTAGCCTACAGTACGTAACGAGGGCTTCATTAAACGGTACCGCTGTGACCAGAAGCAGTAACGGTGAGTCTCACTGTCCGCGATTTAATTTTTAAATGACAGGCAGCTCAGCTGTTCAGTTGGTGATTTAAAACGATTGATTAGCGGTAGCGCCGCTTCGCTACGAGCGGGGAGAGAGAGGGGGAAAAAAGAGAGAGATAGAGAAAGTGAGTGTGTGTGTGTGGGCGGCGGTGGGGTTCAGGTGCCGCTTCTCATTTTAAAAGACGGACAAGAGAGAGAGAGAGAGAGAGAGAGAGAGAGCCCCGCTTCACCGCCGTACAAACTGTTGTTGTTGCGGTGGTGGACCAATCACACCGCGCATTGAATCGAAGAACACTTGCAGCGATTGGCTGCGAGCAAATCCATAGAAACAGTCATTTTTTTCTTGATCTGGGTACAAAAAGTATCGATTGCAGGTATCGATTGACAGGCGCAGTTTCGATACTACTTGGTACTGGGTTGTTTCGGTCGTTACCTGAAAAGTATCGAGTACCGATACCCAGCCCTAAACATATTATATTATTACTTTTTAATAGGTATTGCTTTGCATTTAAATTAACGTGGGATTATTTTTTGTATTAAGAAATAATAGTACCTAAAAATAGTGAAAGTTACACTTTTTTTTCTTTCCCATTTGTGGCGCTGGCGCCCCCTGGATGGACGGCGCCCTTAGCATTTGCCTATACGGCCTATGCCACGGGCCGGCCCTGTATACGATCGTCTCCTACTCGTGATGACATCACAGCTATATGGTCAGGATGGAGGCGTTGCCATACCGACGGTGTGGATGGACGTCCTGTACGGCATGAGGCCGAAGCTGTACTGGAAGATTCCTCTGGCGTGGAACAGAGGCAGCGCCACTCCCATCACGCTCTGCATCCGGTTCTATGGAGACAAGACACAGCAGTCTGACATCCCATAATACCATAGGACACAGCAGTCTCTCTGCTTTGGTAGACACCGTAACCCACCACCACCACCATCGTTCATACACATCCACACGGGGCAAGGTGGGTAAGGTAAGGAACTGGAAACCAGCTGCTATCTGAGGAAATACGGTGTGTTGCCATGGAAACGCTGCATGGTGGTTGATCAGCGGTGTGACGTGTGATTGGATCAGATTGTTTTTATTCCAGACGTGTGATTGGTCGACAGAGTGACGGTGTGACGTGTGACGGTGTGATTGGTCGACAGAGTGACGGTGTGACGTGTGACGGTGTGATTGGTCGACAGTGTAGCGGTGTGACGGTGTGATTGGTTGACAGAGTGGCGGTGTGACGCTGTGATTGGTCGACAGAGTGACGGTGTGACGTGTGACGGTGTGATTGGTCGACAGAGTGGCGGTGTGACGTGTGACGGTGTGATTGGTCGACAGTGTAGCGGTGTGACGGTGTGATTGGTTGACAGAGTGGCGGTGTGACGCTGTGATTGGTCGGCAGAGTGGCGGTGTGACGCTGTGATTGGTCGGCAGTGTAGCGGTGTGACAGTGTGGCGGTGTGATTGGTCGACAGAGTGGCGGTGTGACGCTGTGATTGGTCGACAGAGTGGCGGTGTGACGCTGTGATTGGTCGGCAGTGTAGCGGTGTGACAGTGTGGCGGTGTGATTGGTCGACAGTGTAGCGGTGTGACGCTGTGATTGGTCGACAGAGTGGCGGTGTGACAGTGTAGCGGTGTGACGCTGTGATTGGTCGACAGAGTGACGGTGTGACAGTGTAGCGGTGTGACGCTGTGATTGGTCGACAGAGTGGCGGTGTGGCAGAGTGGCGGTGTGATTGGTCAACGGTGTGACGGCGGTGACCTCTGACCTGCAGCCTCCTGAGCGGCGAGCCGCTGGGATTCTCCATCTGGTCAAACAACTCGTTCTCTCCGAAGGAAAAGACTGGGACCAGCTGGGCCCTAACACACACACACACACACACACACACACACACACACACACACACACACACACACACACACACACACACACACACACACACACACACACACACACACACACACACACAGTAACACAGTGTTAGCCTTCACACAGCCCGCCCTCTAATGCTGCATTCACATGGAGTCCGGCGGACAGCAACAGTTTAAATATTTGAACTCCGGTCGGCGTTGCTGTTGCCGTGCTCCTCCAAGTTTTACTGTCGTCCTCTCGTCCACTAACATGACATCTGGTCTGTCGTCTGCTGTCTGCCAAACTCCATTCATGCAGCATAAGCCCCGCCCCCCCTATGCCCCGCCCCCTCGACCTCCACCTACCCGTGTTTGAGCGCCAGTTTGATGAAGCCCTTCCTGCTTCGGATCTGAAACAAGACACAACACACTGATCAGAACCAGAACAAGGACCAGGACCAGGACCAGGACTAGAGACCAGGACCAGGACCAGGACCAGGACCAGGACCAGACCCAGGACCAGAACCAGACCCAGAACAAGGACCAGGACCAGGACCAGGACCAGGACCAGGACTAGAGACCAGGACCAGGACCAGTAACTGACCTGTAGCGTCAGCGCTCCGGGTCGAGCGTCCAGAGCCTCCGGAGCTCCGCCCACTGCGATGACGGCAACGTTCCCTCCCTCAGGACGACTCACCAGGTAGGACAGACTGGACTTACAGCTGGACACCAGGCCTGAGAGGTGAGACAGGTAGAGAGACAGACAGGTGAGACAGACAGGTAAGAGACAGACTGGACTTACAGCTGGACACCAGACCTGAGAGGTGAGACAGGTAGAGAGACAGACAGGTAAGAGACAGACAGACTGGACTTACAGCTGGACACCAGACCTGAGAGGTGAGACAGGTAGAGAGACAGACAGGTAGAGAGACAGACAGGTGAGACAGACAGGTAAGAGACAGACTGGACTTGAGACGGTCTGAGACGGTTTGAGACAGTTTGAGACCATACGCGCGGGAGAGCGCCCGCCACCCGTGCCGGAGTATCTTAAATGGTGCTGATTAAATAATGGTTCTAATAAACGTAGGTGAATCGTGTCGCCGCTGCAACCTCAGAGGCCCCCACATACTCAGGCGTACTGTGAGCAGCGCCGACTCCGTGCGCACTGTCCGCGGACGTTTGAGCTTTCATAGTCGGGCGTACGGCGTCACATTAAAAACAGGTCGACTACGTGGAGTCCGCGCGGTCGTAAATATTGAGCTATGCGCGCACGGGTCTGGCGGACGTCCGCTTTGGGTCTGCACTGAGTCCGCCTCGAGTACGCGTGGATGTCCGCGGACACATGTACGCCCGAGTATGTGGGGGCCCTCATCAGGCTGCACTCTGGAACGTGGCCCTGATACGTCTGAGTTCTGCTGCGCTCAAGCCCGGTCTCCCTGCCCCTCTCACCCACACACGAGCGTCCTGTATACTGGGCTGCACAGCGCTGCACAGCGCCCAGCTGAAGAAGAAGCACGAGGCACAACCTGACGGCCCCGACCTGACCGTGTCATTTCTACATTCTTGGGCTGAACCGGGCTCGAACTGGCGCGTCCAGTCGGGTTGGTTGAGCCGCTCTGGCCCGTTGAGAACTCAAATCTAAGCCCATAGGGTCCATGCAGACAGGGAGCCCAAACAGCCAGGCAGCCCAGCCCGGAGGCAGAGGAGGGAGAGATAACACAGCAACAGGTGTGTGTGTGTGTGTGCGTGTGTGTGTGTGTGTGTGTGTGTGTGTGTGTGTGTGTGTGTGTGTGTGTGTGTGTGATAGGCCTACCTGCAAACCCTGAGATGTGTAATGTACACATATTTCAGGACCCTGACTTGTAGGCTGAAATATATTCAAAGGCTTAAAATAACAGGACAAGACTTATTATTCAGCAGTTTAGGCCCAAGCATGTGGGAGCCTCCTTTCATGTGTTAATATCTGACATGGTGGATCAGGAAAGTACCCCGAAAAATATAGCCTATATATTTAACATAAAAGGGGTTAGAAATTCAAACCTGATTTGGGGGGAGATTGACAGCCCTAGTGTTGTGTAGATGTGTCTCTTAATTGGAGGAATAAAGTGAAGCAGAGTTGCTACTGGACACGCTATCTGGTCTCCTGTCCCGCTTATTGATTTTCTATATCAATACAGTATGCGAACCCAGAACACTCGGCTACAATAGAAACCCCAGTCAGTCCCCCCCGCCACCGCTGCGTAGCCTACGTTATGCATTCAGGTAGCAGCCCCCAGCCCCCCCCTCTGAAATCAACTTCCAGCGTGCCTGTTTGAGACAGACAGCAGAGAGTCGGCGCTCAGAAAAGAGGAAACTAAGGTCAACTGTCACTGTGACAAAGTGATGAAACCGATGCAGCTCATGGACCATGTGACCTGAGACACGGCCAGCCAATCAGAGAGCAGCACTGAGAGGAATGCAGCCAATCAGAGAGCAGCACTGAGAGGAATGCAGCCAATCAGAGAGCAGCAGCAGCAGCAGCAGCCTCCTCCAACCTTTGACATGTTTACTCAGAGTTGACAAACTGGGACAGTCAGAGTCCTCTTCAGACCTCCACACACGTCCTCTATTGTCCTCTACTGTCATTTACAGTCTTCTACTTTCCTCTACTGTCCTCTATTGTCTCCTACTGCCTTCTGCTGTCCTCTATTGTCCTCTATTGTCTTCTACTGTCCTCTATTGTCATTTACAGTCTTCTACTTTCCTCTACTGTCCTCTATTGTCTCCTACTGCCTTCTGCTGTCCTCTATTGTCCTCTATTGTCTTCTACTGTCCTCTATTGTCATTTACAGTCTTCTACTTTCCTCTACTGTCCTCTATTGTCTCCTACTGCCTTCTGCTGTCCTCTATTGTCCTCTATTGTCTTCTACTGTCCTCTACTGTCATTTACAGTCTTATACTTTCCTCTACTGTCCTCTATTGTCTCCTACTGCCTTCTGCTGTCCTCTATTGTCCTCTATTGTCTTCTACTGTCCTCTACTGTCATTTACAGTCTTATACTTTCCTCTACTGTCCTCTATTGTCTCCTACTGCCTTCTGCTGTCCTCTATTGTCCTCTATTGTCTTCTACTGTCCTCTACTGTCATTTACAGTCTTCTACTTTCCTCTACCGTCCTCTATTGTCTCCTACTGCCTTCTGCTGTCCTCAATTGTCTTCTACTGTCCTCTATTGTCATTTACAGTCTTCTACTTTCCTCTACTGTCCTCTACCGTCCTCTATTGTCTCCTACTTTCCTCTACTGTCCTCTACTGTCTCCTCCTCTATTGTCATTTACCCCTACTGTCTCATTCTGTCTTTTGTTGGATAAAACCTCTTGAGATCCAAGACGAGATGATCCAACCATCTCGTTTTTGAGGGGGTCCAAACATAAAGACAAACATAGATTCATCAGACAAACATGTTCACAACAATATAGAAAAACAAACAGACAAATAAACAAACAAAACAAAAAAACAAACAAACAAACAAAAAAGACAAAAACAATGGAACAAACAAGGACAAACCACAGTTATTGTAACTACATTGGGAAGCATGATCTGATATCACCAAGTAATTAACAGCCCAGGACCGCTGTTAGGGTTAGTATAGGTTTAGGATTAGAGTTAGTCCTGGGCTGTTGTTTACTTGGTGATCTCAGATCATGCACATTGGGACAAAACAAAACAACCATAATAAGGCCTCAATGGTCAACACTGAGACTGAAATGACAGTATATAAGTAAGGGGTAATGCCCTTCGAGGTGTTGGACGACTTCCATGAAGTCCATTAATCTCTGATAATCGGACACCTCGAAGTGCTTATACCATGGTCACTTACGAGATAAATACATATTAAATCAATTACTTATGTTGTTTTTACCGTTAAAATCATACGTCTTTAAGCAGCACTGAAAAAAGTTGTTATGGTTCGAGTGTCCGTTGCCGTGGTTACCAACAAACGTTTGAGCCAGCACAGTAATATTTAGAACGTAATCAGGCAATTTGACCGGAACATCTTTATGGGTGTCCCCACAGCCAATCAGAATCGAGTATTCACCCAGACCATGGTATAATGATTAGTATCAGTTCAACCAATCAGAAATGCCTCTTCAGTGGAAACAGGAAGAGATCACCATGAGATGAGAAGATCCCAAGAGAGGAAGTGGATCTGAGATTAGCAGGAAGGTTGTTCCAATCTTTCAACAGAAAAGCTCTTCTACTAAATGATTTCATCATCATTCATTAGGAACAGGAGAAAAGGGCTGTGATGAACGTCTGATCTGATAACTTGATGTGTATGGTGTAAGATACCGCTGTAGATAGGATGGATAATTAACCTAAATGCATTTGTATATCAGCTGGAACCAGTGCACTCATATTCAATGTTGAGTCTAGTGGACATTGTGCACTGATGGGTAAGAAAAGGGCATCCAAGGACAAATCTACAGAGTCTACGTAGACCCTTAACATAGCGTTAAGGGTCTATTGTAGGCTATGTTAAGGGTCTATTGTAGGCTACGTTAAGGGTCTATTGTAGGCTACGTTAAGGGTCTATTGTAGGCTATGTTAAGGGTCTATTGTAGGCTACGTTAAGGGTCTATTGTCGGCTATGTTAAGGGTCTATTGTAGGCTACGTTAAGGGTCTATTGTCGGCTATGTTAAGGGTCTATTGTAGGCTATGTTAAGGGTCTATTGTAGGCTACGTTAAGGGTCTATTGTAGGCTATGTTAAGGGTCTATTGTAGGCTACATTAAGGGTCTATTGTAGGCTACGTTAAGGGTCTATTGTAGGCTACATTAAGGGTCTATTGTAGGCTATGTTAAGGGTCTATTGTAGGCTACGTTAAGGGTCTATTGTAGGCTACGTTAAGGGTCTATTGTAGGCTATGTTAAGGGTCTATTGTAGGCTACGTTAAGGGTCTATTGTAGGCTATGTTAAGGGTCTATTGTAGGCTACGTTAAGGGTCTATTGTAGGCTATGTTAAGGGTCAGTTGTAGGCTACATTAAGGGTCTATTGTAGGCTATGTTAAGGGTCTATTGTAGGCTACGTTAAGGGTCTATTGTAGGCTACATTAAGGGTCTATTGTAGGCTACGTTAAGGGTCTATTGTAGGCTATGTTAAGGGTCTATTGTAGGCTACGTTAAGGGTCTATTGTAGGCTATGTTAAGGGTCTATTGTAGGCTATGTTAAGGGTCTATTGTAGGCTATGTTAAGGGTCTATTGTAGGCTACATTAAGGGTCTATTGTAGGCTATGTTAAGGGTCTATTGTAGGCTACGTTAAGGGTCTATTGTAGGCTACGTTAAGGGTCTATTGTAGGCTATGTTAAGGGTCAGTTGTAGGCTACATTAAGGGTCTATTGTAGGCTATGTTAAGGGTCTATTGTAGGCTACGTTAAGGGTCTATTGTAGGCTACATTAAGGGTCTATTGTAGGCTACGTTAAGGGTCTATTGTAGGCTATGTTAAGGGTCTATTGTAGGCTACATTAAGGGTCTATTGTAGGCTACGTTAAGGGTCTATTGTAGGCTATGTTAAGGGTCTATTGTAGGCTATGTTAAGGGTCTATTGTAGGCTACATTAAGGGTCTATTGTAGGCTACATTAAGGGTCTATTGTAGGCTACATTAAGGGTCTATTGTAGGCTATGTTAAGGGTCTATTGTAGGCTACATTAAGGGTCTATTGTAGGCTACGTTAAGGGTCTATTGTAGGCTATGTTAAGGGTCTATTGTAGGCTATGTTAAGGGTCTATTGTAGGCTACATTAAGGGTCTATTGTAGGCTACATTAAGGGTCTATTGTAGGCTACATTAAGGGTCTATTGTAGGCTACGTTAAGGGTCTATTGTAGGCTATGTTAAGGGTCTATTGTAGGCTACATTAAGGGTCTATTGTAGGCTACATTAAGGGTCTATTGTAGGCTATGTTAAGGGTCTATTGTAGGCTATGTTAAGGGTCTATTGTAGGCTATGTTAAGGGTCTATTGTAGGCTACATTAAGGGTCTATTGTAGGCTACATTAAGGGTCTATTGTAGGCTACATTAAGGGTCTATTGTAGGCTATGTTAAGGGTCTATTGTAGGCTACATTAAGGGTCTATTGTAGGCTACATTAAGGGTCTATTGTAGGCTATGTTAAGGGTCTATTGTAGGCTATGTTAAGGGTCTATTGTAGGCTATGTTAAGGGTCTATTGTAGGCTATGTTAAGGGTCTATTGTAGGCTACATTAAGGGTCTATTGTAGGCTATGTTAAGGGTCTATTGTAGGCTACATTAAGGGTCTATTGTAGGCTACATTAAGGGTCTATTGTAGGCTATGTTAAGGGTCTATTGTAGGCTATGTTAAGGGTCTATTGTAGGCTACATTAAGGGTCTATTGTAGGCTATGTTAAGGGTCTATTGTAGGCTATGTTAAGGGTCTATTGTAGGCTACATTAAGGGTCTATTGTAGGCTATGTTAAGGGTCTATTGTAGGCTATGTTAAGGGTCTATTGTAGGCTACATTAAGGGTCTATTGTAGGCTATGTTAAGGGTCTATTGTAGGCTATGTTAAGGGTCTATTGTAGGCTACGTTAAGGGTCTATTGTAGGCTATGTTAAGGGTCTATTGTAGGCTACATTAAGGGTCTATTGTAGGCTACGTTAAGGGTCTATTGTAGGCTACATTAAGGGTCTATTGTAGGCTATGTTAAGGGTCTATTGTAGGCTACGTTAAGGGTCTATTGTAGGCTACGTTAAGGGTCTATTGTAGGCTATGTTAAGGGTCTATTGTAGGCTACGTTAAGGGTCTATTGTAGGCTATGTTAAGGGTCTATTGTAGGCTACGTTAAGGGTCTATTGTAGGCTATGTTAAGGGTCTATTGTAGGCTATGTTAAGGGTCAGTTGTAGGCTACATTAAGGGTCTATTGTAGGCTATGTTAAGGGTCTATTGTAGGCTACGTTAAGGGTCTATTGTAGGCTACATTAAGGGTCTATTGTAGGCTACGTTAAGGGTCTATTGTAGGCTATGTTAAGGGTCTATTGTAGGCTACGTTAAGGGTCTATTGTAGGCTATGTTAAGGGTCTATTGTAGGCTATGTTAAGGGTCTATTGTAGGCTATGTTAAGGGTCTATTGTAGGCTACATTAAGGGTCTATTGTAGGCTATGTTAAGGGTCTATTGTAGGCTACGTTAAGGGTCTATTGTAGGCTACGTTAAGGGTCTATTGTAGGCTATGTTAAGGGTCAGTTGTAGGCTACATTAAGGGTCTATTGTAGGCTATGTTAAGGGTCTATTGTAGGCTACGTTAAGGGTCTATTGTAGGCTACATTAAGGGTCTATTGTAGGCTACGTTAAGGGTCTATTGTAGGCTATGTTAAGGGTCTATTGTAGGCTACATTAAGGGTCTATTGTAGGCTACATTAAGGGTCTATTGTAGGCTACGTTAAGGGTCTATTGTAGGCTATGTTAAGGGTCTATTGTAGGCTATGTTAAGGGTCTATTGTAGGCTATGTTAAGGGTCTATTGTAGGCTACATTAAGGGTCTATTGTAGGCTATGTTAAGGGTCTATTGTAGGCTACATTAAGGGTCTATTGTAGGCTACATTAAGGGTCTATTGTAGGCTATGTTAAGGGTCTATTGTAGGCTACATTAAGGGTCTATTGTAGGCTACATTAAGGGTCTATTGTAGGCTACATTAAGGGTCTATTGTAGGCTACATTAAGGGTCTATTGTAGGCTATGTTAAGGGTCTATTGTAGGCTACATTAAGGGTCTATTGTAGGCTACATTAAGGGTCTATTGTAGGCTATGTTAAGGGTCTATTGTAGGCTATGTTAAGGGTCTATTGTAGGCTATGTTAAGGGTCTATTGTAGGCTATGTTAAGGGTCTATTGTAGGCTACATTAAGGGTCTATTGTAGGCTATGTTAAGGGTCTATTGTAGGCTACATTAAGGGTCTATTGTAGGCTACATTAAGGGTCTATTGTAGGCTATGTTAAGGGTCTATTGTAGGCTATGTTAAGGGTCTATTGTAGGCTACATTAAGGGTCTATTGTAGGCTATGTTAAGGGTCTATTGTAGGCTATGTTAAGGGTCTATTGTAGGCTACATTAAGGGTCTATTGTCGGCTATGTTAAGGGTCTATTGTAGGCTACGTTAAGGGTCTATTGTAGGCTACATTAAGGGTCTATTGTAGGCTACGTTAAGGGTCTATTGTAGGCTACATTAAGGGTCTATTGTAGGCTATGTTAAGGGTCTATTGTAGGCTATGTTAAGGGTCTATTGTAGGCTACGTTAAGGGTCTATTGTAGGCTATGTTAAGGGTCTATTGTAGGCTATGTTAAGGGTCTATTGTAGGCTATGTTAAGGGTCTATTGTAGGCTATGTTAAGGGTCTATTGTAGGCTACATTAAGGGTCTATTGTAGGCTACATTAAGGGTCTATTGTAGGCTACGTTAAGGGTCTATTGTAGGCTATGTTAAGGGTCTATTGTAGGCTATGTTAAGGGTCTATTGTAGGCTATGTTAAGGGTCTATTGTAGGCTACATTAAGGGTCTATTGTAGGCTATGTTAAGGGTCTATTGTAGGCTACATTAAGGGTCTATTGTAGGCTACATTAAGGGTCTATTGTAGGCTATGTTAAGGGTCTATTGTAGGCTATGTTAAGGGTCTATTGTAGGCTACATTAAGGGTCTATTGTAGGCTATGTTAAGGGTCTATTGTAGGCTATGTTAAGGGTCTATTGTAGGCTACATTAAGGGTCTATTGTAGGCTATGTTAAGGGTCTATTGTAGGCTATGTTAAGGGTCTATTGTAGGCTACATTAAGGGTCTATTGTAGGCTATGTTAAGGGTCTATTGTAGGCTATGTTAAGGGTCTATTGTAGGCTACGTTAAGGGTCTATTGTAGGCTATGTTAAGGGTCTATTGTAGGCTATGTTAAGGGTCTATTGTAGGCTACATTAAGGGTCTATTGTAGGCTATGTTAAGGGTCTATTGTAGGCTATGTTAAGGGTCTATTGTAGGCTATGTTAAGGGTCTATTGTAGGCTACGTTAAGGGTCTATTAGGCTATGTTAAGGGTCTATTGTAGGCTACGTTAAGGGTCTATTGTAGGCTATGTTAAGGGTCTATTGTAGGCTATGTTAAGGGTCTATTGTAGGCTATGTTAAGGGTCAGTTGTATATTGTATGTATCTATAATTTTACTGTCCAATACTGTCTCCTACTGCCTTCTACTGTCCTCTGATGTCCTCTACCCTCCCCTATGGTCAGAACTCAGAGCCCCGGGTGGACAGACAGACAGGCAGACAGGTGGACAGGCGGACGGACAGACAGACAGACAGACAGACAGACAGACAGACAGACAGACAGACAGACAGACAGACAGACAGACAGACAGACAGACAGACAGGTGTGTACCTCCACACATGATGTAGTCTCTGAAGACCGGGACTCTGAACCAGAACGGCAGCATCAGCAGGTGAGACGTCAGACCAGGAAACAGACGGGAGAAACCGGTCGCTTCCGTACAGAAGTTCCCAAACGCTCCGGCCACGAGGACGCCTGAGAGACAGACAGGTAGAGACAGACAGACAGGTCATTAGCCACGAGGACGCCTGAGAGACAGACAGGTAGAGACAGACAGGTCATTAGCCACGAGGACGCCTGAGAGACAGACAGGTAGAGAGACAGACAGGTCATTAGCCACGAGGACGCCTGAGAGACAGACAGGTAGAGACAGACAGGTAGAGAGACAGACAGGTCATTAGCCACCAGGACGCCTGAGAGACAGACAGGTTAGAGAGACAGACAGGTCATTAGCCACCAGGACGCCTGAGAGACAGACAGGTAGAGAGACAGACAGGTCATTAGCCACGAGGACGCCTGAGAGACAGACAGGTTAGAGAGACAGACAGACAGGTAGAGAGACAGACAGGTCATTAGCCACGAGGACGCCTGAGAGACAGACAGGTAGAGAGACAGACAGGTCATTAGCCACCAGGACGCCTGAGAGACAGACAGGTAGAGACAGACAGACAGGTCATTAGCCACCAGGACGCCTGAGAGACAGACAGGTAGAGACAGACAGACAGGTAGAGACAGACAGGTCATTAGCTACCAGGACGCCTGAGAGACAGACAGGTAGAGACAGACAGGTCATTAGCTACCAGGACGCCTGAGAGACAGACAGGTAGAGAGACAGACAGGTTAGAGAGACAGACAGACAGGTCATTAGCCACGAGGACGCCTGAGAGACAGACAGGTTAGAGAGACAGACAGGTAGAGAGACAGACAGGTCATTAGCCACGAGGACGCCTGAGAGACAGACAGGTAGAGAGACAGACAGACAGGTAGAGACAGACAGACAGGTCATTAGCCACCAGGACGCCTGAGAGACAGACAGGTAGAGAGACAGACAGGTAGAGAGACAGACAGGTTAGAGAGACAGACAGGTAGAGACAGACAGGTAGAGACAGACAGGTAGAGACAGACAGACAGGTCATTAGCCACCAGGACGCCTGAGAGACAGACAGGTTAGAGAGACAGACAGGTTAGAGAGACAGACAGGTAGAGACAGACAGACAGGTTGTTTCTCACCGTGTGGGTGAAACCCAAAGATGTAGTTTTTCTTTGGATCCAAATCGACCGTTTTCACAAGCTGCAGACACATCGATAATCAATCACCAATAATCAATAGTCAGTGATCAATAACCAATGGTCGATAATCAATAACCAATGAGCAGATATTGGTCAGTAGATGGTAGATCCATAGACCTGGATAGGGAAGTATTCCCTGAAGTATTCCCAGACGCTCCAGTTCCGGACCCACTGGGAACGCCGTCCTCCGCTGGTGGGCGTGTCCCAGTCCAGCCACAGCCAACCAGCATAGAGCAGCGCCAGCAGCCACCAATCAGAGAGGGAGAGGAGGACGAAGGCTGCTAGACAGCACTGGGCTGAGAGACAGACAGGTAGACAGACAGGTGAGACAGACAGGTAGACAGACAGACAGGTAGAGACAGACAGGTGAGACAGACAGGTAGAGACAGACAGGTAGACAGACAGGTAGACAGACAGGTGAGAGACAGACAGGTAGAGAGACAGACAGGTAGAGACAGACAGGTAGACAGACAGGTAGACAGACAGGTGAGAGACAGACAGGTAGAGACAGACAGGTGTCAGTAGAGACAGACAGGTAGACAGACAGGTAGAGACAGACAGGTAGAGACAGACAGGTGTCATGTCTGATGCTGCGTTCAGGTTCTTTCTCATTAAAAGTCGTTTCATTAAACTATTAATAATCATCAAGCTGCATTCACCTGGAGTTCGGCGGACATCAGGCAGCAGACGGTAAACGGTAAACAAACAAACGGTCGGACGGCACGACAAAACGGCAAGAACACGGCAACAAAACGTCACCATGTTGCTATGGCAACGTCAACATACTGGTTGAGGACAGCGTCGCGGCAGACAGACAGTTTCACCGTCGTCCTCTCGTCCACTCGTAGTCCAGTCGTTGTATGAACAAACTGCAACAGAATCAAACTCAACTGGTTTTGTATCTCAACATGTCCTGAGTGAGGAGAAAGAATCCCATTAAACCCATTAGGGGAAAGTTTAGAAAAAGACCCAAATATAGCCCATAATACGCCTATTCATTCGTTTTCTCACCTGAATAGGGTAAAATTTTTAACCATTACATATCTCCATAAAAATTACTGAGTTGATTACTTACATTAAGGCAAACAAAAAATGTATTACAAGTTTTATGAAATTCTTTGTTAACATGAGAAAATTTGCATAAATTTGCATAAATTTCACCGTTTTGATGGCACATGTATAAAGGTGCTGTGGTGGTACCAACATGAAAACTGGAATGAGATGACTCCATCGGTCAACCGACAAGAAACCACTTTAAATTTAAAGATGACTGCAATTTTACAAGACAGTAGAGCAGGTATGATGCTCCGCCTCCTATCTTAAGGAGAAGGACACTTATCTTCTGATGGTTGCTTTGATCCAAAAGTTCTTTAAAAATATATATTCTTGGCATTTTCACCTTTAATGATAGATAGAGAGATATTAGTGAAAGGGGGATGGAGAGATGGAAGGACTTGCAGAAAAGGACGTGGACTGGATTCGAATCCGTCGCTGGGGGAAGCACTCGTTTTACATGGTAGCCTAGCGCCCTAGCTCATTAAAGCTACAGTTGTTTTACATGGTAGCCTAGCGCCCTAGCTCATTAAAGCTACAGTCGTTTTACATGGTAGCCTAGCGCCCTAGCTCATTAAAGCTACAGTTGTTTTACATGGTAGCCTAGCGCCCTAGCTCATTAAAGCTACAGTTGTTTTACATGGTAGCCTAGCGCCCTAGCTCATTAAAGCTACAGTTGTTTTACATGGTAGCCTAGCGCCCTAGCTCATTAAGCTACAGTTGTTTTACATGGTAGCCTAGCGCCCTAGCTCATTAAAGCTACAGTCGTTTTAGCCTAGCGCCCTAGCTCATTAAAGCTACAGGTTTTACATGGTAGCCTAGCGCCCTAGCTCATTAAAGCTACAGTTGTTTTACATGGTAGCCTAGCGCCCTAGCTCATTAAAGCTACAGTCGTTTTACATGGTAGCCTAGCGCCCTAGCTCATTAAGCTACAGTTGTTTTACATGGTAGCCTAGCGCCCTAGCTCATTAAAGCTACAGTCGTTTTACATGGTAGCCTAGCGCCCTAGCTCATTAAAGCTACAGTTGTTTTACATGGTAGCCTAGCGCCCTAGCTCATTAAAGCTACAGTTGTTTAACATGGTAGCCTAGCGCCCTAGCTCATTAAAGCTACAGTTGTTTTACATGGTAGCCTAGCGCCCTAGCTCATTAAAGCTACAGTTGTTTTACATGGTAGCCTAGCAACCTAGCTCATTAAAGCTACAGTCGTTTTACATGGTAGCCTAGCGCCCAGGCTCATTAAAGCTACAGTTGTTTAACATGGTAGCCTAGCGCCCTAGCTCATTAAAGCTACAGTTGTTTTACATGGTAGCCTAGCAACCTAGCTCATTAAAGCTACAGTTGTTTTACATGGTAGCCTAGCGCCCAGGCTCATTAAAGCTACAGTTGTTTTACATGGTAGCCTAGCGCCCTAGCTCATTAAGCTACAGTTGGTAAGCTGACGTAAGTGAAAGTAAACAAGTCAACTCATCTCCATGTTGGCACCACCACAGCAGCTTTATACATGTGCCGTCAAAACAGTGGAATAAATGCAAATGTATGCAAATTAGTCTTGGTGTTTTCCTAAACTTTCCCCTGATGGGATTCTGTCCCCTCACTCAGGACATGTTGAGATACACAACCAGTTCAGTTAGATTCTGTTGCAGTTTGTTCAACGTTGACCCCTTTTGTCTTAAAATTACTGGACTATAACATGTTTAATTATATATTTTTATTATTTTCAAAAATCACTCCAATCTCCCCACAACAAACAAGTACACAAGCTAAACAATAAAAACAGCAACATCAAAACAAACAAAAACAGCAACAAAAGCACACAGCCGAAACAGGAAACAAACAAACAAACAAACACAAGAAGAACAAAAACAAAACAAAACAAAACATAACAACAACGACAAACACTACCCAGACATTTACAGAACTGTGTTAATATGTTTCACAATGGGGCCCCAGACACAGTCAGTCTCCACGGGTGGTGTAATAGTACCCGGATTGCAGCGCAGCATTTCTAGGTGTATCCCTGAGACCATTTCCCTTAGCCACCTGGAAAAGCTAGGAGGGTCAGTGGCCTTCCAGTCGTTAAGTATCAACCTTTTTGCCACCAAGGTGCCAAATCTGATGGTCACCTGCATGGGGCGAGGGAGTGAAAAGAAAGCTTCGGAGCAACCAAACAATATAAAAACTACATCTGGATCCAGCTGCACATCATAAACATTACTATACCATGAGAAGATCTGTTGCCAAAAAGAAACAATCTTTGGACAGAGCCAAAACATGTGCCCCAGGGTCCCTAAACCTTGGTTGCATCTGTCACAAATATTGGAAACATCAGGATACATTTTACTGAGTTTTACCTTGGAATAATGTAATCTGTGCATGATTTTATATTGGATCAGCTGCAACCTGGCATTGGTTGAACCTAAATGAATCTTTTCCAACCCTTCCCTCCACACCTCATCGGACAGCTCCGTACCAAGATCTGCCTCCCATGCAGACTTGATATGGTTTGTTGACAAAACTGAAACTTTAGAAAACAATGAAACAAATTTTGAAACAAGGTGTTTAGATCCTGGCTTTAGTTTCATTATAGCAAAAAATGAGTGCTCCATAGGATTTATGTAGTTGTTTACATTTTCTTTAACAAAATGCCTTACTTGTAGATAGCGAAAAAAGTGGGATTGAGGAAGGGAAAAGCTTTCCTTCAACTCATTGAATGAAGCTAAATGGTTATGCATATACAAATCTGAGAAGGTAACCAGACCCCTTTGTCTCCAGAATACAAAGGCTTGATCAGACTTAGCTGGAACAAAACTATGGTTAAAACAAATAGGAGAATATTTAGAAAAATCAGGTAGTTTAAGTACCTTCCTAATTTGTTTTAAAATTTTAATTGAATTATACAGCACAAAACTATCCTCAACCGAAGACAAAGGATAATCTTTCGTGCAAAACAAAAGAGCTGAAAGGGAGCTATTTCTTGCAGCATGTGATTCAAGCTGTAACCACTTAGGTGTATCGCAGTGCTCTCTATGTTGAGGGAGCAGATCCTGCCAGAAAATTAAAGCTCTGGCGTTGGTTGCCCAATAATAATGTTGAAAATTAGGAAGGGCAAGACCACCATGTTTCTTAGGCTTTTGTAAATGAGCCTTGGAAATACGATGAGTTTTATATCCCCATATAAAAGGCAAAATTATAGAGTCAATTTTTTTAAAGAATGACGATGAAAGAAAAATGGGAATATTTTGAAACAAGTACATAAACCTAGGGAGCGTCACCATTTCAATAGCGTTAATCCGCCCTATGAGAGAAAGTGGCAAAGACCTCCAATAATCAATATTTCTCTTAAGCTTCTCAACCTGGACGTCAAAATTATTTTTGATTAAATGTTTAGAGTTTACAGGAATAGACAGGCCCAGGTAAGAGAATTGGTCTTTGGCAATTTCAAAGGGAAGGGATTTAAGAAAAAGAGGATCTAGATTGGAAGTGAGAGGCGTAAGTGAACTTTTCCTCCAATTGATGGAGTATCCGGACATACTACCAAAATAATTAATTAATGAAAGAAGTGGAGGGATGGATGAACAGGGGTCGGACAAAAAAATCAAGCAATCATCCGCGTACAAAGATATTTTACATTCAGTGTTACCAACTGTGATGGACTATAACATGACATCCAGTCTGCCGTCTCCATGTGAACGCAGCATTAAAGGGATAGTTCAGACAAAATTGAAATTTACTTTGTTTTGTAGCGGAAGCTTCTCGAAGCTTCTCGAAGCTTCCGCTACAAGCTTGAAATATAGACTTATTTAATTTTTTTCGGGACAATTTCTCATGTCGGGGCTTCAATACAAGAGGGACATTACATAGGAGCAGCATGGAGGTATTTGGATGTTTTTTGGTGTGTCTTTTTGTTACGAAGACAGTTGGTATCCATTAGCAACCGTCATATGGACATGCAGTGCTGCACAGAGCCCCCCTGTAACTCAGAGAAGCCACGGAGGACTCTGAAACTTCTCCCAGCCCTTAGTCCACATGAGGGGGGGGGGGGGGGGATATCGGAGGGACATTTCAGTTTTGGGTGAACTATCCCTTTAATCGATCACTTCATCTCATTGATTGGACGGGAGGTTCTGATGACACAGGTCAGGGATCGGACTCTGACCGCTGAGCCAGGCCAGACACAGAGGTCAGACCTTTCACAATAAAAGCCCTGCTCAGAACTTCTTTTCACAATAAAAGCCCTGCTCAGAACTTCTTTTCACAATAAAAGCCCTGCTTAGATCTTCTTTTCACAATAAAAGCCCTGCTCAGAACTTCTTTTCACAATAAAAGCCCTGCTCAGATCTTCTTTTCACAATAAAAGCCCTGCTCAGAACTTCTTTTCACAATAAAAGCCCTGCTCAGAACTTTTCTCAATAAAAGCCCTGCTTAGAACTTTTCTCAATAAAAGCCCTGCCCTCTTAGTGAACACAGGTGTCTAACTGTCTGACCAGTCGGCGGCTTTCTGACACAAGAAGAGTCATCACAAGACCGAGGATCAATAATCAATCATCCCTGATCGATAGTCAGTCAGTCAGTCAGTCAGTGTGTGTGTGTGTGTGTGTGTGTGTGTGTGTGTGTGTGTGTGTGTGTGTGTGTGTGTGTGTGTGTTACCCAGCGCCAGGAAGGAGAAGACCCACTGCAGCACCGCGGCGGTCTGCAGCCTCCTCCGCAGCGGGATGTTCAGCGGGGCGAACTGCACCTTCATGCCGGCGGCCGCGCTCCTTTCCCGGCGTGGAGCGCTGCGACCTCCCGCTGTCTGCGCCTGGAGGTCCGGATTTCTCTCCTTCTGTCTGTCCCTCTTTCTTTCTCTCTTTCTCTGTGTGTGTGTCTGTCCCTCTCTCTCTGTCTGTCTGTCTGTGTGTCTGTCTGTCTGTCTGTTGTCCTCTCTGATCAAACCTCTATTAGAGACAGACTATAAAACCACAGACAACTTTCTGCCTCAGACTTTTCAAACATGCCCTACTACTCCCTTCCCCGCTGCGCATGCGCACTGGAGCTCCCTGCGCTGGGGTGGGTTCCTCTCAGCCAATCAGAGCCCGGTGACGAAACACCGTCGGGGGCGAGCCTCAACCTCGGGGGAGGCGCGGTCACGATGCGGGATGTTGAAACAGGAGATTTGTTGGTTAAAGGGGAGGAACAGCTGAGTGTGTGTGTGTGTGTGTGTGTGTGTGTGTGTGTGTGTGTGTGTGTGTGTGTGTGTGTGTGTGTGTGTGTGTGTGTGTGTGTGACCAGAATCAATAAAACAAACATCTAAAGTCTCACAACAATGAGGTCAGAGTTGATGAGATCAATAAAGTCTCTTGTTACATCACTAATATAATACTACTGATACTAATAATATCCTATAATACTACTGATACTATAATATCCCACTCATAACAGTAGCCTAGTAACAAAAGTCCTTGTGTTTCCTAATCTTCTCTGTTAAAGGACAACTCCGGGCAAATTCAACTCAGGCTGTATGTTCCTAACATTTCAGGTCTAACAGAAGGAATCTGAAGGTTTTCAATTTAAAGGCCCCATGGCATGAAAAATGTGATTTTGGTTATGTTTTGGTGCTTGGGGAGGTCTCTGGGCCACGTATATAGATGATATAGATGTATATAGATAGACGTATAAACTGCCCCATGCATCAAACTGGTCATAAACAGAGAAACACACATCGCCCATTTGTAGGAACTGTCTCTTTAAGACGAGCAGATAGCACTTCCTCCTTTCTGTGATGTCACACACAAGGTAACTCCGCCCACCGTGACCAGTTGTTTTTTTTCAATTTTTATGAATGCAGCTTAGGTTTCAGTTACTTGCCTGTGATTGGCCCGACCACATGCCACTCAAAAACAGTGAGCCAATCAGAGGAGAGGTTCTCATTCTCTCTTCTGATTGGCCAAATGACCTGTGGCTGCTAGAGCTCCAGAAAGAGGCAACAGAAAGGGGCAGTAGAAACCATATGAAGCAGATCACAGCTACTCGGAACCAATGATACATCTGGTTAGGGAAATAGACCCAGAGAAAAGTGCACAGCATGGGCCTTTAATGTCTCCTGTTTTGCGGTAGTTATGGTCTGTCCCCGCGTCGCCACGGCAGCGATGAATGGGAGCGGATTGAAGTTCTGCTGCTTAGGCTGTTTCCAGCCCTCAAAGCCACAGACAGCGTCAGATGGAGACTCAAACATGCAGCCAGAAGTTTATTCACTTCAAGCTTCAAGTCCAGAGTTGATATTCCTGTGTTTCTGACACAAACGGGAGCTTCCCACTGCACCTGAACACACCGAGCGTCAACTTGGGTCTCGACTCCGCCAGACTTTGAATTAGATCTAGTTTTACAAACATGTCGGCTTGTTGAAGTAAATAAACTTCTGGCTGCATGTTTGAGTCTCCATCTGACGCTGTCTGTGGCTTTGAGGGATGGAAACAGCCTAAGCAGCACAACTTCAGATTCCTTCTGTTAGACCTGAAATGTTAGGAACATACAGCCTGAGGTGAATTTACCTGGAATTGTCCTTAAGTTGTTTGTACATTTGTTTGATAAGTGCTATAAATATGGAGGATGGATGGATGGATGATAGATGATAGATGATAGATGATAGATGGATGGATGGATGGATGGATGATAGATGATAGATGGATGGATGGATGGATGGATGGATGGATGATAGATGATAGATGGATGGATGGATGATAGATGATAGATGATAGATGATAGATGGATGGATGGATGGATGGATGATAGATGATAGATGGATGGATGGATGGATGGATGATAGATGATAGATGTATGGATGGATGGATGGATGGATGGATGGATGGATGATAGATGATAGATGATAGATGGATGGATGGATGGATGGATGGATGGATGGATGGATGGATAAATGGATGATAGATGGATGGGTGATAAATGGAGGTCACCTTCATCAGACCAGATCTGAATTTAACTTTAGACTTTTTTTTGTCCCTCTAGGGAAATTCTTTTTCACAGCATGACCATTTCTTCACATTTGGTTTCACCAGACACACACACACACACACACACACACACACACACACACACACACACACACACACACACACACACACACACACACACACACACACAGAGAGATTACAACACATTGCCACACAGTTCTACTCCTGCCAGGTCGTCTTGACCTCTTGACCTCTCGGTCTCTAACTCTGACAGAAACATCAAACCAAACAGAGCTACAAGTTCAATCCAGAGGAGGAACTCGTTCAGTCAGAATGAACTCTATTATTAATATTACAGAGAGGAAACAGAGCGGAAAACAGGAGGAGGAGGAGGAGGAGGAGAGAAGAGGAGGAGGAAGAGGAGGAGGAGAAGGAGAAAAGGAGGAGTCAGTGTTTCCTCTCCAGACCGACAGGAGGCGCTGTCTCCAGCTGGAGCCGCTGCTACAAACCAAAACAACCACAACAACCTCCACCTCCACAGCAACAACCAGCAACAACCAGCAGCAGCAGCAGCAGCAGGAGGAGGAGGAGGAGGAGGAGGAGAGTGTCTACAGCTACAGGGAGTCTCTCTCTGTCTCTCTGTCTGTCTGCGGTCCGGTGGAGGCGGAGTGCAGCTGAAACTCGGTGCTGCCGCCGTTAGCCGAGGCTGCTACATGGGTAATATTATGGGCTGCTGCCGTTAGCATGGAGACCCATAGTGATGCTACTGCTAGCTGAGGCTGCTACATGGGTAATATTATGGGCTGCTGCTGTTAGCATGGAGACCAGGGCCCCGAGTCCATTATCGGACACGCGCTGCGCCGCCGCCGTGTCCGCGCTCTGACCCGGACCACCGGGACCACCGGGACCACCGGGACCACCGGGACCACCGGGACCACCGGTCCAGTCCGACACCTTGTTCCGCTGCCAGGACCAGGACCAGGACCAGGACCAGGACCAGGACCAGTCCTGCAGCCTGAAACAGCTGGTTGGTCCGTCTGCAGCTGCAGCCTGAACCTTCATCTGTAGCGGTGTGATAGAGAACTACACAACTACACAACTACAGTCCAACAACCAGGAGAATAGACAACTACACAACTAACTTACAGTCCAACAACCAGAGGACAGGACCGGTACCAGAGGACCAGACTGGTCCAGGTCCAGTCGTTGGTCCGTCTGCAGCTGCAACCTGAACCTTCATCTGTAGCGGTGTGACAGACTAACTTACCTACAGTCCAACAACCAGGAGAATAGACAACTACACAACTACACAACTACAGTCCAACAACCAGAGGACTGGACTGATACCAGACAGGACCAGACCGGACCAGACTGGAGGAGAGGTGAGTTCTGGTCCCGACCCGGTTCTGGAAGTGAAATGTAGTGATGGAGCAGCTGATCAGTACTCTGTTTAAAGATAACCTAAACAGTCTGGATTACTGGCTACTAGCTACTTTTTTCTAGATTTTTTGTTGAGAAATGTTACCTTTTTTTCTACAAAGTTATAACTTTTATTTTATTTTTTATTTAAAGGTATAATATGTAGGAATTCCCCCCATCTAGCGGTGCGGTTGAATATCTGAACGTATTCTTGATGTTGCATTCAGGTGAAATGGGGCAGACGTCAGACAGACAACAGATGCTGCATGTAACAGGATAAACAAGTGTCTATGGGTTTTAGTTTTGAATGCAGTGATTATTTTATAGTTTTGCAGCTTTATCTGTCTCATTTGTTTTGTATACAATTTTTAAAGTGAAATCAAACCTTTTTTTTAATGTATCAGCTAGAAAATCGTGTTTAATTATAATGGATGAAGTCAATCCAAAGTTGAGGCTTATTTACATTCATCAAAACAGATTTCTGTCATTTAAACAACTCAGACTTGAAGTTTAAAGGTATAGTACGTAGGAATTTGGTGCGGTTGCATATCTGAACGTATTCTTGATGTTGCATTCAGGTGAAATGGGGCAGACGTCAGACAGACAACAGACGCTGCATGTAACAGGATAAACAAGCGTCTATGTAAACAAGTGGTCTGACAAGATGTTGTCATGGTGATGTGGTATTGTTTTACCGTCTTTCTCTGGTGGAGTTGGTTTGCCGACGGCCGTCTGCCTGACTGCACCTGAATGCAACACCAGTGGTGACAGTTACCTGGACCGACCTGTTTATATTTTTATTTATATTTTATTCCTTATTTCTTTAGCATCCTGTTCTCTTTGCTACTGTCAGAAGTTTCCCACCGCCGTCACCGAGGACGACGTAGCTGCCGTTGCCATGGCGAATAAGACGGACGTCCACGCGTCGGACCAGACCTCCGCCCCAGAAGAAGAGTCGTCCAAACCGGCGGGCCGGCGGCCGCGGCGCCGGGCGGCGGCCGCCATGGGGAGGCGGAGCCAGAGAGGGAAGAGGCGTGGCCCCGCGGAGAAGAGGCGTGGCCAAGGCGAGAGGGGGCGGGGCCAGAAGGAGAAGAGGCGGAGCTCCGAGGAGAAGAAGGACGGCGTCACGGTGAAGCGCATGTGGAGCGGTGGGAAACGGCGCTGGGATAAGAAACACTACTGTGTCTTCTGTAGGAGACCACAGGTGAAGATAACCTGTCTGTCTGTTAACCTGTCTGTCTGTTAACCTGTCTGTCTGTCTGTCCATCTGTCTGTCTGTCTGTCTGTCTCACCAAGGCAAGACAAGGCAATTTTATTTGTATAGCCCATTTTTACCACCAGTTTGTCTCAAAGGGCTTTACATTCCATGGGAGGACTGGATGGCAGACTGGTTCATAGGAAGAGAGGACAGACCAGCTTAATGGGAGGACTGGATGGCAGACTGGTTCATAGGAAGAGAGGGCAGACCAGCTTAATGGGAGGACTGGAAGGCAGACTGGTTCATGGGAAGAGAGGGCAGACCAGCTTAATGGGAGGACTGGATGGCAGACTGGTTCATGGGAAGAGAGGACAGACCAGCTTAATGGGAGGACTGGATGGCAGACTGGTTCAAGGGAAGGGAGAGCAGACCAGCTTAATGGGAGGACTGGATGGCAGACTGGTTCATAGGAAGAGAGGACAGACCAGCTTAATGGGAGGACTGGATGGCAGACTGGTTCATAGGAAGAGAGGACAGACCAGCTTAATGGGAGGACTGGATGGCAGACTGGTTCATAGGAAGAGAGGACAGACCAGCTTAATGGGAGGACTGGATGGCAGACTGGTTCATAGAAAGGGAGGACAGACCAGCTTAATGGGAGGACTGGATGGCAGACTGGTTCATAGAAAGGGAGGACAGACCAGCTTAATGGGAGGACTGGATGGCAGACTGGTTCATAGGAAGAGAGAGCAGACCAGCTTAATGGGAGGACTGGATGGCAGACTGGTTCATAGGAAGAGATGACAGACCAGCTTAATGGGGGGACTGGATGGCAGACTGGTTCATAGAAAGGGAGGACAGACCAGCTTAATGGGAGGACTGGATGGCAGACTGGTTCATAGAAAGGGAGGACAGACCAGCTTAATGGGAGGACTGGATGGCAGACTGGTTCATAGAAAGGGAGGACAGACCAGCTTAATGGGAGGACTGGATGGCAGACTGGATCATAGGAAGAGAGGACAGACCAGCTTAATGGGGGGACTGGATGGCAGACTGGTTCATAGAAAGGGAGGACAGACCAGCTTAATGGGAGGACTGGATGGCAGACTGGTTCATAGAAAGGGAGGACAGACCAGCTTAATGGGAGGACTGGATGGCAGACTGGTTCATGGGAAGAGAGGGCAGACCAGCTTAATGGGAGGACTGGAAGGCAGACTGGTTCATGGGAAGAGAGGGCAGACCAGCTTAATGGGAGGACTGGATGGCAGACTGGTTCAAGGGAAGGGAGAGCAGACCAGCTTAATGGGAGGACTGGATGGCAGACTGGTTCATAGGAAGAGAGAGCAGACCAGCTTAATGGGAGGACTGGATGGCAGACTGGTTCAAGGGAAGAGAGGACAGACCAGTTTAATGGGGGGACTGGATGGCAGACTGGTTCATAGGAAGAGAGAGCAGACCAGCTTAATGGGAGGACTGGATGGCAGACTGGTTCATGGGAAGAGAGGACAGACCAGCTTGATGGGAGGACTGGATGGCAGACTGGTTCATAGGAAGAGAGGACAGACCAGCTTAATGGGAGGACTGGATGGCAGACTGGTTCATAGGAAGAGAGGACAGACCAGCTTAATGGGAGGACTGGATGGCAGACTGGTTCATAGGAAGAGAGGACAGACCAGCTTAATGGGAGGACTGGATGGCAGACTGGTTCATAGGAAGAGAGGACAGACCAGCTTGATGGAGGACTGGATGGCAGACTGGTTCATAGGAAGAGAGGACAGACCAGCTTAATGGGAGGACTGGATGGCAGACTGGCTCATAGGAAGAGAGGACAGACCAGCTTAATGGGAGGACTGGATGGCTGACTGGTTCATAGGAAGAGAGGGCAGACCAGCTTAATGAGGACTGGATGGCAGACTGGTTCATAGGAAGAGAGAGCAGACCAGCTTAATGGGAGGACTGGATGGCAGACTGGTTCATAGAGGACAGACCAGCTTAATGGGAGGACTGGATGGCAGACTGGTTCATAGGAAGAGAGGGCAGACCAGCTTAATGGGAGGACTGGATGGCAGACTGGTTCAAGGGAAGGGAGAGCAGACCAGCTTAATGGGAGGACTGGATGGCAGACTGGTTCATAGGAAGAGAGAGCAGACCAGCTTAATGGGAGGACTGGATGGCAGACTGGTTCAAGGGAAGAGAGGACAGACCAGTTTAATGGGGGGACTGGATGGCAGACTGGTTCATAGGAAGAGAGAGCAGACCAGCTTAATGGGAGGACTGGATGGCAGACTGGTTCAAGGGAAGGGAGGGCAGACCAGCTTAATGGGAGGACTGGATGGCAGACTGGTTCATGGGAAGAGAGGACAGACCAGCTTAATGGGAGGACTGGATGGCAGACTGGTTCATAGGAAGAGAGGACAGACCAGCTTAATGGGAGGACTGGATGGCAGACTGGTTCATAGGAAGAGAGGACAGACCAGCTTAATGGGAGGACTGGATGGCAGACTGGTTCATAGGAAGAGAGGACAGACCAGCTTGATGGAGGACTGGATGGCAGACTGGTTCATAGGAAGAGAGGACAGACCAGCTTAATGGGAGGACTGGATGGCAGACTGGCTCATAGGAAGAGAGGACAGACCAGCTTAATGGGAGGACTGGATGGCAGACTGGTTCATAGGAAGAGAGGACAGACCAGCTTAATGGGAGGACTGGATGGCAGACTGGTTCATAGAGGACAGACCAGCTTAATGGGAGGACTGGATGGCAGACTGGTTCATAGGAAGAGAGGGCAGACCAGCTTAATGGAGGACTGGATGGCAGACTGGTTCATAGGAAGAGAGGACAGACCAGCTTAATGGAGGACTGGATGGCAGACTGGTTCATAGGAAGAGAGGACAGACCAGCTTAATGGGAGGACTGGATGGCAGACTGGTTCATAGGAAGACCTGTCTGTCTATCTGTTAACCTGCCTGTCTCTCTATTAACCTGTCTGTCTGTCTCTCTACCTGTCTGTCCCACGCAGGTGAAGATTGCTCGCCACTTGCTGAGGAAACACGCCGACCAACAGGAAGTGATGGCCGCCAGCACGCTGCCCACCGGCTCCAAGCAGCGCCACCTGCTGCTGGAACACCTGCGCTGCCGTGGCAACTACCTGCACAACATCGAGGTCTGTCCACCTGTCTGTCTGTCTACCTACCTTTCTGTCTCTACCTGTCTGTCCCTCTACCTGTCTGTTTACCAACCTGTCTGTCTCTCTACCTGTCCCTATACCTACCTGTCTGTTTACCAACCTGTCTGTCTCTCTACCTGTCTCTCTGTCTACCTGTCTGTCTCTCAGGTGATCCGTCAGGGCAGTGGAGAGATCGTCCCGTGCCGTCAGCCTTCAGAGGAGGTGGATGTGAGGAACTACCTTCCCTGTCCTCTCTGTCTCGGCTTCTTCCTTCGCTCCGACCTCTGGAAGCATCAGGCGTCCTGTCGGAAGAAGTTGGCGACCGATCCGTCCTCCGATCCGTCCTCTGACCCGTCTTCTGATCCGTCTTCTGATCCGTCCTCCGATCCGTCCTCTGATCCGTCCTCTGACCCTCTGAAGACCTCCAGGGAGGACGCACCATGTGTCCGCTCAGAGGACAGAGTCCCAGCCGGGACCAGGACCTTGGAGACCAGGACCTTGGAGACCAGGACCTTGGAGACCAGGACCTCGGAGACCGGGACCTTGGAGACCGGGTCCAGACGGTCCCTGAGCTGTGATTCCGGTCCGGATCGGCCCAGGAAGCGCTGCCGTGTCCAGGCTGCAGCGTCCCGGCTTCTCCCCATCTCCAGCGGAGCGTCGGAAAGCTGCAGCGAAGTCCTGCACCGCATGAACCAGGACCAGATCTCACACCAGGTACCTGTCTTTTCCATGTTTCCCACATTCTGTGTCACAAACTGTAAACTGTTTTCTTGTCTGTAACAACATCTCTGTCCCGTCTGTCCGTCCTGGGTGAGGGATCCCTCCTCTGTTGCTCACCCTGAGGTTTCTCCTGGTTTTCCCTGTTAAAAGAGTTTTCCATGGAGTTTTTCAGATTTCAGTCGATGTGAGGGTCTAAGGGCAGAGGATGTTGTTACTGTGCATTCACACCGAAAACTTCCAAAGCGTCAAAACCCCAGAAGTCAATTCATTTTCAATGAGAGCCCGGCGACACTGAGCGTCCAAAGCGTCAACAGGCGTCCAAACCTTCCTTACTGTGCGTTCACACCAAAAGCTTCCAAAGCGTCAAAAACGCTCGAGGGTGGGCGTCAGACAAGACAGCTCCCAAAACTGCAAATATTTTCAGCCGCTTTGGCCGCTCGTCACGTGACTGGCGTCAAAGTTCGATCGCGCTGGTCATTGGGGAGCCAAAATACAAAAAAAGAAAAAAAAAAGGCAGCCAACGGACATCTCTATTCTGACAGGCTGCCGCCGGTTGCCGCTTGACCACGTCATAGCTCATTACCCTAAAGTTAAACCTGGCTCAACTTTTCATCTGGTGACGCTTTGGACGCTTTGGAAGCGCGGCAACGCCTGTTGACGCTTTGGACGCTCAGTGTCGCCGGGCGCTCATTGAAAATGAATTGACTTCCGGCGTTTTGGACGCTTTGGAAGCTTTTGGTGTGAACGCACAGTAAGCGTCCAAAGCGTCCAAAGCGTCCAAAGCGTCCAAAGCGTCCAAAGCTTCCAAGCGTCCCAAGCTTCCCAAGCTTCCAAAGCTTCCAAAGCGTCCAAAGCTTCCAAGCTACCAAAGCTTCCAAAGCGTCCAAAGCTTCCAATCTTTCCAAGCTTCCAAAGCTTCCAAAGCTTCCAAGCTTCCCAAGCTTCCAAAGCTTCCCAAGCTTCCAAAGCTTCCAAAGCTTCCAAAGCGTCCAAAGCTTCCAAGCTTCCAAAGCTTCCAAGCTTCCAAGCTTCCAAAGCTTCCAAAGCGTCCAAAGCTTCTAAAGCGTCCAAAGCGTCCAAAGCGTCTAACTGTGCGTTCACACCAAAAGCTTCCAAAGCGTCAAAAACGCCGGAAGTCAATTCATTTTCAATGAGCGCCCTGCGACACCGAGCGTCCAAAGCGTCAACAGGCGTTGCCGCGCTTCCAGAGCGTCCAAAGCTTCCAAAGCGTCCAAAGCGTCACCAGATGAAAAGTTGAGCCAGGTTTAACTTTAGGGTAATGAGCTATGACGCGGTCAAGCGGCAACCGGCGGCAGCCTGTCAGAATAGAGATGTCCGTCGGCTGCCTTTTTTTTTTTCTTTTTTTGTATTTCGGCTCCTAATGACCAGCGCGATCGAACTTTGACGTCAGTCACCTGACGAGCGGCCAAAGCGGCTGAAAATATTTCCCGTTTTGGGAGCTGTCTTGTCTGACGCCCACCCTCGAGCGTTTTTGACGCTTTGGAAGCTTTTGGTGTGAACGCACAGTAAAGCTTCTAAAGCGTCCAAAGCGTCCAAAGCTTCCAAAGCTTCCAAAGCTTCCAAAGTGTCACCAAACCAGAAGTTGCCTGCCAAAGCAGCTGAAAATATTTACCGTTTTTGGATCTGTCTTGTCTGATGCCCACCCTCGAGTGTTTTTGACGCTTTGGAAGCTTTTGGTGTGAACGCACAGTTATGATGGGATGTAAAGCCCTTTGAGACAAACTGTTGGTAATAACGGGCTAACAAATAAAATTGCCTTGCCTGTCTGTCTGCCTGAATACCTACCTGTCTGTCTGTCTGTCTGTCTGACTGACTGTCTCACCACCTGTCTGTCTCACCACCTGCCTGTCTCACCACCCCGCCCGTCCTGCCTCTGTCCAGGTGAAATCTGATTGGCTGATCTGTAAGTATGGGAACAAGTTGATGGGGAGCCAAGATGGCGGCCAGAAGCGCTACGACTACGTGAGCCAGAAGCTGCGGGAGCTGGGCCGCTTCCTGCTGGCCGCCAAGTCTCTGGACGGGGACGTGGGGACGCTGCAGGACGTGCTGTCCCCCGGACGCCTCCGCCTGGCGCTGGCCGCCGCCCGCAAGGCCTCGGGCTACCGCTGGAGCCGGCCGCCGCTCGCCGTCAAGACCACGCTGAAGACCGTCTGCGAGATCGCCATCGGAGAGAGTCTGCAGGACGGAGACTGGGAGGCCGCCGCCAAGACCACCGACTTCTACCACATGTTGGGGAGGGAGTGGGACCAGCTGGGGCTGCCGGACCCAGACCAGGACCCAGACCAGGACCAGGACCCCCACTCAGGTGAGACCAGGACCCAGACCAGGACTCAGGTGAGACCCGGGTCAGTCCTCAGGACCAGGACCAGGACCAGGACCGGGACGTCATGGTTCCTCTGGTCTGAGACAGTTACAGTGGACCAATCAGAAATCAGGGTTATTGTGTCACTGTCCTATAGCCTATAAATCTCTCTGCCCCCTAGCAGCAGCAGATCTCTTTGCTCCGTAGGTGGGTCTAGAAACGAGCCATAGGAACTTTTTGAGTCTCCAACACCGTTTGTGTTGACCAATCACAGCGCTCCATCTGTTTAGAGAGTCGTTGGGCGGCTTAACGCCATGACGACATACATTTTAATTGGCTTGTCAGGCTAACGTCATCCTGCTCTTTGCTCTGATTGGTCGTAGCGCTACCCTATTGGTGCAGAGGCAGTTTGAAAGACAGCCTTCATCCCCCTGGATTGAGCCGAGGTCTACCGCTCGTTGACACACTAGACATGTTCATGATGTAGTCTGGCTTGGCAGGCTACCTGTCCTACACAATAACAGGAAGAACTGGATTTTACACATAAACCAACACACAGAGACGATAGAAAGTGAATACACAGACACACACATGTTGTTGTGTCTTTGTTGTGTTGGACAGTTGTGAAGGTGGAAACTCTGACACAGACCTGTTGTCTTGTGTTTCCCTGCAGTCGACGCAGAGGGCGGAGCCAAGCTGAAGAAACGACCGGTCCAACCACGGGCTGAGAAGAAGAGTAAAGAGTCTGGTCCAGAACCAGAACCAAGACCACAGGGTGAGTCCTGGCCTCTGACCTGCATTACCCAGAACCGGTTGTAACCGGATGTACCGGGTCTTATACCGGGTCGTACGACTTAACACCTTAACACCTGGTCAATAAAACGATGTGGTATTAACCTTTAGTCTAAAGGCCGGTCTACCAGGGTTGGGGGTAAAACCTTCTTGGTTCAGGATCAGGATAAAACGTGGATCGATCTCATTGATCTTCATGCTTAAAAAATTAAAAGTCAGACACATTTAATGAGCAAACAGATGTGATAATTACTTTTTATTACGTATTCATGTTTACTGTGTCTATATTTTTTTTCCTGCAATCTTGATGTGGCGGCGCCGTAGTGCCACTGATCCTCAGTCTGATCAGATTAAACACCTGAGTTCACCGTTGAGTTTTACCCCGTCACAGTTTGTTTCAGTTGATAACGAGCGTTGGTCGATACTGAAGCTACTTTCTTTAAACTCTAACACAGTCTGCATCACCATCCGTACATCTGTTGGTCACCCATGAATGTTTTTGATGTGGTGTTCTGTAGATTGTAATGTGGCTGCAGCAGAAATGCACAAGGGTTTTTTTCTATTATTTTGTTTTAATTGTGTTTTTTTACTGTTTTGGACAAAGTGTGTGAACATTTGAATGAATGAACAGTAAGAGTTTAGTGTTTTGCAGGTGTTGGACTGTAACTGATACAAGACTTGACTGTCACTGGTGCATCTTGTGTGAAAGTAATGATTATTGACAGTTTGCTGCACATGGACGTGTGTTTTACAGACTGTGAAGAGTTTTGAACGTGTGACTTGAGTTTGGACCAATGTTTAATCTGAACATGTAATACTTGCATCCGTCCAGTAGATGGTGCTGTTTGACCTTTGTTCTGTTTGTAGTTGCACCTGCATCCGTCCAGTAGATGGTGCTGTTTGACCTTTGTTCTGTTTGTAGTTCCATCCAAGACCTGCAGCAGAGCCGTGGCCTCCACCGGTCCACCAGAGTCCAGACTGCAGACTCCGGCCTCAGGTGAGTCCTTTTTTTATTTTATTTTATTGAACAATATTAGACAAGTGTTCAAAAGGATTAAAAACAAGAGATTAGGTCCCAAACAGAAGCAAAAAAACATAAAACAGACACACAAACAAACAATACAATAATCTGGTGCTTCACGGCTCTTTTGATTTAATTTATCGGTTGCCTAACCATTTTTTTATTGAGGACTTAAAAAGAAAGTAGGAGGAGCTAACAGTTTTAAGGTTTAGAGGAAGGCCATTAGTAAAGGAAAGAAAACGTTCCCATACAGAGGCTGTAGTCAGTGGAGCGCCCCCTGGTGGAGGAACTGTGTGTCACTGACTTTGGAGAAGTAGTTTACTAAATACTTATTTTTTATTTTATAAACTAAACACAGCTTGAGTTGAGAAACTCTCTGCTCCACTCTGAGCCACCGGAGAGTGGAGGAGAGAGTTTCTGGTTTGATCTCCGTTGTCCCATCGTCTCTCTGCTGTCTTTCAGTCCCGATGGCGCCCAGGAAGGTCCGCCGTCGGCCGTGGTCGTCGGCAGAGAAGGAGGCGGTCTGGAGGCAGCTGGGGGTCCACGTTCTGGTCCAGTCGGTCCCGGGGAAGGAGGTCTGTCAGCGCTGCCTGGACCTCGAGCCGGTCCTCAGGGGGCGACACTGGAAGGACATCAAGAACCAGGTCCACAACCAGATCCAGAGCCAGAAGAAGCAGCAGTTTCACGCCCAGATGGACCAGCAGGAAAACCACGAGCACCCAAACCAGGACCAGCAGGACCAGGACCAGCAGGACCAGAGGAAGCAGCAGCAGCAGCAGCAGCAGCAGCAGCACTACCAAAGTTCAAAGATTGTGGGTCAAACTTTGGAGTCACATTTTCAAGCAGCATACACTAAAAGAATGTTGTCTCTTGCAAGTAATATCTCATCTGACCCCTCTCACGTGTTATTGGAGGAATATCAGCTTCTGCCATCAAACAGAAGGTTTAGAGTTCCACAAGCTGGACTGAACAGGCTGAGGAACTCTTCTGTCCCTCAGTCTGTCAAACTGTTAAACCAGAGTTTGGTCTCTAAGTCGACCCTAGGGTTAGGGACAGACTGTTAAACCAGAGCTAACCCTAGACCCTCTAAGTCGACTAGACCCTAGGGTTCATGTTGCACCAAAGACACATTGGAATGTTGGATTTATGTTGTGAATGGAGTTAGGAGGTAGTTTGTGTTTTTCTTTAAATGTGACGTTTGAGGGAAACATTTATGCTTTCTGTAAATGTCTGTTTTTGGTATTTTGTTATTATTTGTGTGAAACTTTGGACGTCATGGGACACAAGACAAATTTCAGAGAGATCTGACAATAAAGTGTAATCTTATCTTATCTTATCTTACCAGGCTGAGATGGACCCACAGGACCAGGACCAGAAGAAGCAGGACTACGCTGCTCAGATGGGCCACCAGGACCAGGACCAGGACCACATCCAGAACCAGAAGAAACAGCAGTACCAAATCCAGATGGACCACCAGGACCAGCACCTTCACATTCACAAGAAGCAGCAGCTGTGCCATCCCAGACTGGACCACCAGGACCACATCCAGACCCACAAGAAGCAGCAGCTGTACCAACTGGACCAGCAGACCGGCAGACTGGACCCGGGCCTGCAGGCCCAGCTGGACCGGGACTCGTCCTTACTGACCGGGACCGGAACGCCGTACGAGCCCCCGGGACACTCGGACCCCGTCATCGGTCCCTACCCGCTCCCTCACAGACCGGGGCCTCACATGGACCAGATGCTGTCCACCAGGACCGCCTGGACGGACCAGTCTCTGGCCCAGAACCAGAACTACTCGGTCCGGCAGCTGGGCCGGACCCTGGTCCCGGACGCCCCCCCAGGAGGTCCGACACCCAACACACACACCGGACACGTCCACTTCTGACGGAACGACGACAAGGGGCTCGAACACTAAAGACTCAGACCACGAGACAGAGACAGTGGCGCTCCTCTAGACCACCTGGACCCCCTGGACCCCCTGGACCTCCAGACCCCCTGGACCTCCAGATGAACCGGGCCTTGACCACCTGGACCTCCAGACCACCTGGACCTCCAGACCCCCTGGACCTCCAGACCACCTGGACCTCCAGACCACCTGGACCCCCAGACCACCAGGACCTCCAGATGAACCGGGCCTTGACCACCTGGACCTCCAGACCACCTGGACCTCCAGACCATCTGGACCTCTAGACCCCCTGGACCTCCAGACCACCAGGACCTCCAGATGAACCGGGCCTTGACCACCTTGGCCCAGTTGTTCAACAGGAAGTCCAATCAGATCTTGGATAATGGACCACATCAAGTCTTGAAAATGGGTTGTCCTCCCTAAACTAAAACCAGATTCTGAGACCAGATCGGATTACGTGATCCAGTCTCTGTTTTAATCTGGATCAAGCCTCAGTTTGTGTTGATCAGAACTTTTTAGTCAGATCAGGAAAAGTTTGATCCAGAACTTCCGGATTATTCTGGTCCAGTTTGGTGGATTTGTGTCAACGGAACGTGTCATAGAAATTCAATTTCAACTGGTCAAATAAACAACATTTAAAATGTCGTAAATGGGTCAAAGACGTGACGCTTCTATTTCTGTCCAACGGAACTTTTTACCTAATAATAAACATGAAAATGAATAAAAATATAACATGTCTGTCTAATACCTTCCTTATACATGTGCCCAATGTTGGTTATTGGTCATTTTCTGCCTTCTGAAGTGTGAAAACATCGTGTGGGGCGACCGTCCGGCCTCGACTTCTGTTTGGACAACTGGTTTTAAATCACATTAAAACAATTTAAATATAATCTTTGCCCTTTTTGGATTATTTCAAACTTCATTTCCATTTATTGACACAGTTATGAAGCGTTTGTACACACATTTCAATCATAATACACAAACAAATCTTGTCCGAATATATTAATTGTCTGAAATATCATCTGGGGCGACCATCAAGGAAATGCAATTATGGGACTTTTGTTATGACAATCATCTCAAAGAGGATGTTGCATCATGCAGCCACAGCGTGACGGTCCCAGAGAGACCTGTAGGTTGAAACCGGGCCGGTGGTTTTGGAGAAAACGACCGAGGCGGTTTTCAAAGATTTTAACCCCGCAAATATTTTTTTGGACCAAAAATCAAATTTCTCCAAATTTCTCCAAATTTGAATATGTCATCTGGGGGGCAGAGGGGAGTCCAACGCAGAAGTTTGGTTGAAACCAGGCCGGTGGTTGTGGAGAAAATGACTGAGGCGATTTTCGAATACGTTTTTTTGACCAAAAATCAAGTCTCTGACTGAATGAGCTCCAAAACGCCAAGTTGTGAGCTGCACATTCACCACGCTATGAGATAATAACACAACGTTACCACACAGAGTTGTTTTAGAGGGAAATTCATGCAAAACCACTGATGCACGTTGCCTTCAGGGACAGTTTTTCATCAACGGTCTCTGTATTTCCCTCTAAAACAACTCTGTGTGGTAACGTTGTGTTATTATCTCATAGCGTGGTGAATGTGCAGGTCACAACTTGTCCACCAGAGCGTTGTGGAGTTGTTGGATTGTGTATTTGATGAGTTTGATGAGGGAAACCAAGAAATCCCATAATGAGCCTCCGTAGCGTAGCTCTGAGCAGCTCACAGCTCTGCTCCGCCGTTCTAAAAACAGCTTGCACCGACAATTAAAGGTAACAAACCTACTGCTATAGAGAGCTGAAGCGGAAGCAGGAAGTAACAAGGCCATGGGACCTCAATTCGAAAATGAAGAGAAATCAGCAGTTTGTTGTAAAACAGCAACAGAAGAATGTATTTAGTGTGACGACGCTCTACGGACTACAGAGGGTGCCATGTGGTCGCCATGGTGACGTCACTACGCCACCTGGAGTCTCTATGGTTACAGATTCTTCTGAATTTTATTCTACAATAGTTTTACAACAAACTGCTGGTTTCTCTTCATGAAACGTGATGTTTTAAACAGGTAGAGGACAGAGTTTTCTCATGGCACAATTCAAACGGATTAGAAATAAAACTTTAACTCCCGTTCATTTGAATGGCGAGTTTTTCCGAGTTGAGTTCCCATAGTGACGTTACTTCCTGCTTCCGCTTCGGCTCTCTATGACTATAGGGATTATGGCAATGGGCCGATTATTTGACTAAATGTTGAACTATCCCTTTAACAGCTTTGTTCATCTCAACAGTCAGAGAATACATTTTTATTTTTTTATTGAACCTTTATTTAAAGGGACAACGAGGAGTTTTGGAAAAGCAAAGTGTTTCCACACTACATTTATGAGCCTCCGCACCGTGAAATTCTTTGACCGGAGCAAGACAGACTCATGTTTTCATTCATCAAGAATTAAAGTCAGAGGTTGGAAGACGATCACATACCGTCGTAGTTCCCACCATAAACGGAGATTCATACGGCGGCGTTATTCTCATGACTCGCCACGAAACCGAAAGTAAAGAAACGCTGGTCGGCTCGCCCAGCATTTCCACCACCACTAATAATAACAAAATAACCATAGAGACAAAACCATAGATTTATCTAAAATGGACCATTAACAAGTGGTAACGTAGATTCATCCACATTAATATCAGACTTTTTATAACCAAATAGAAACTCCTCGTTGTCCCTTTAACTGTTTTATTGTATTGCATTGTATTGTTTTGTATTTTTCTAAGTGTAATTTATATAACCCTGTTTTCACTTTTAGCACTCCCCTCCCCCTTAATTAAAGAGCTTCTAGCTCTTTTCAGGCTGCACTTGAAAATAAGAATTTTGTTCTTAATTTGCTTGCCTGGGTAAATAAAGGTTAAATAAATAAATAAATAAAAATGCTGGACGAGTCGACCACTAAATTATTAGGGCTGTCCCCATTATCGTACTGTATTTTGATAATCGAAGCTTCGCGGACATAAAATCGGTCAAAACCGAAGCTTCGACGGCCGGGGGGTGGGTGTGCGATCGTAACGTCGTAGCGGAAATAATGAAAGTAATGTCAAACAAACACTGCATGTCTCCACAACCAGGCAGGTTTCCATGATGCCAAGTAGCCGACTCATTTTAATGTAACCGTTGCCGATGATGAAGCTTCGAATTTTTTGGGTCAGCCCTATAAATAACAATATCACAATAACTATAGAGACAAAAGGATTTGTTTATCTAAATGGAGCATTAACAAGTGGTAACGGAGATTCATCCACATTATTATATATATATTATATATATATATATCAGACTTTTTATAACCAAATAGAAACTCCTGGTTGTCCCTTTAAATGTAACGAACCTACTGCTATATGACTATAGGGATTATGGCAATGGGCCGATTATTGGACTAAATGTTGAACTATCCCTTTAAATCAGCTTTATTCATCTCAACAGTCAGAGAATACATTTTTATTGTTTTTATTGAACCTTTATTTAAACAGACAGAGTTTTTATTTACAATGATGAATAAAAGGAGTTTATAGATTATAGACACACACTGATCCTCATCATCATCCTCTCTGTCATCACACACACACACACACACACACACACACACACACACACACACACACACACACACACACACACACACACACACACACACACACACACACACAGAGTGACAGGCTGCTCGCTGATTGGCTGAGCGCTGTGACGTCAGACGGCGCTGGGGGAGGAGAGCTTTAGCGCAGCGACTCTCTCTCTCTCTCTCTTCATCTCTCCATCTCTCTCTCTACGAGGATCGATACTCTTCATCCTCCTCTTCCTCCTCTTCCTCCTCCTCTTCATCAGCTGATCGGCTCTTATCGATCACTTCTTATTGATCAGCAGCGGCGGCGGCGGCGCGGGAAGCTCGAGCTCACAGTGTCGTCACATCGACCTCCATCTTCATCCTCTTCTTCATCTTCATCCTTCATCTTCATCTTCATCTTCATCCTCCTCTTCCTCCTCTTCATCATGTCGGGCACCAAGGAGGAAGACCGGAACCGGAAGGCGTCCGGCGAGTGGCGGGAATTCTTCTGGAACCCGCGGACGCACGAGCTGCTGGGCCGAACCGCCTCGAGCTGGGGTGAGTCAGAGTCAAGGTCTCTCTACCTCTCTCTCTCTCTCTCTCTCTCTCTCTCTCTCTCTCTCTCTCTCTCTCTCTCTCTCCATCCTCTCTGTGCTCATCAACCTCTCTCTACCTCCCTCTCTCTCTCAATCAATTCAATTCAATTTAATTCAATTCAATTCAAACAGCTTTATTGACATCACATACATTGTATATTGGCCAAAGCGTTTGGAATTAAAGAAAACTAATAATAATCATGAGAATGAAGGAAAACAACATTTACAGTATAGTGTTGTTGTGTTGTTGTGTTGTAGTGTTGTTATTACTGAGTAAAGTCGTGTAATCATTGTAAATACAATAAACTAGAAACCAAACAACAACATGGCAGCAGACCTAACCCTGACTGACTGCTGCTCAATCTCTATTTCAATAAGCTTTATTGGCACGACTGTGATATACAATAGCCTATTGCCAACGCATCGGGGGCAGCAACACAAATACAACAACAATATAAATACACAGATGGTTCATTAATCAGTAGTAAATAAATAAATAAATAAGTGTTTAATAGATTATAGATCAGTTTACAGCCGTAGGAACACAGGAACAGGTGGATGTTTCATCTGCTTCAGACTGAATCTCTCTGATCCATCACAGCTGATCAATAACCAATAACCAGCTGATCAATAACCAATAATCAGCCAATAGTCAGTCAATAACAGGGTTATGGGTCAGACTGAAACTGAATGACAGAACTTTATTGACACCAACTCTGTTTACAGAAGCTGCTGTGTCTGAGTGGAGCAGAGAGCTGTTAGAATAATGATAATAGGCTATAATATAGGCTAATATAATAATAATTATGATAATAATAGTTATATATTAATAATAATGAGATTATATAAAGTCTTTTCTCTCTCACTTTGTAAACATCTCTACACACTCTCTCTCTCAATTCAATTCAGTTTCATTTCAACAAGCTTTATTGACACGACTGTCATTACAATGTTGCCAATAAAGCTTTACAAAAACGTTATAATAACACACACAACATAATAATAACAGATAATATAATAATAATAATAATACAGATGACTCTCTCTCTCTCTCTGTGTGGGTGATGCTCGCTCACCCTCAGTCAGCCATGTCTGTGTGAAGGTCACTCTCTCTCTCTCTCTCTCTCTCTATTTATAATCTGTCGCTCGCCCTTCAAGGAGCAGAGAGAATTATTATGGAAATAGGACGACTCCCTCTGTGTGTGTGTGTGTGTGTGTGTGTGTGTGTGTGTGTGTGTGTGTCTGTGTGTGTGTGTGTGTGTGTGTGTGTGTGTGTGTGTGTGTGTGTCTGTGTGTGTGTGTGTGTGTGTGTGTGTCAGGTCTCTACAGAGGAACTCCGCTCTGAGTTGTTATTGTTAAAGGGACAGTTCACCACCCAAAATCCAGATTTCTCAAACTGCATGTCCATATGACGGTTGCAAATGGATACCAACTGTCTTCGTAACAAAAAGACACACCAAAAAACATCCAGATACCTCCATGCTGCTGGTATGTAATGTCCCTCTGGTATTGAAGCCCCAACACGAGAAACTGTTCAGAAAAACATTAAATAAGTCTATATTTTAAGCTTGTTTTGTAGCAGAAACTCCCAGTGTTGCTCTTCCTAAATCTCACGTGATCTGCACTGACACAGGAAGAGCAGTGAACTGAGACACTGGGAGCTTCTGCTACAAAACAAGCTTCAAATATAGACTTATTTCATTTTTTTCGGAACAATTTCTCATGTCAGGGCTTCAATAAGATAAGATAAGAAGATAAGAAGACTTTATTGTTCAATGTTCAACCGCTGATGCACGTTTCCTTCACCTCCCAACATTCAAGACCATGTTAAAAACACCTTTTTAAATCAGCTTTTAACACATCATTTATGTGTGTTTTATATTGTTTTCTATGTTTTATACTGTCGCTGCTGCTTTTAACTGAATTTATTGTATGTAAAGTGTCGTTGAGCTTCTGGAAAAGCGCTTATAAATAAAATGTATTATTATTATTATTAAAAACACAGTGTAAATTTGCCTTTAGCATCTTGGTCGTCAGCCAACAACAACAACAGCTGGGTAGCTACATCCAGCACAGTAACAAGTAGATAAAATAAACCCATGAAATACAACATTACAGTCTCATACAACAGCTGCGGTTTCACTGTAGCTCAGAGTTCACCTGAAGAAGAAGATTCAACACCAGAGGGACATTACATACGAGCAGCATGGAGGTATCTGGATGTTTTTTGGTGTGTCTTTTTGTTACGAAGACAATTGGTATCCATTAGCAACCGTCATGTGGACATGCACTGCTACGCCGAGACCCCCTGTAACTCAGAGAAGCCACGGAGGACTCTGAAACTTCTCCCAGCCCTTAGTCCACATGAGGGGGAGGAGATAATTTGGGTGAACTATCCCTTTAATCTGAACTTCATCTCCTGAGTGAAGTTGCTTTGAGCCATTAAAGGGTTAATGTCAGTGATGGAAACAGGACCAGCGCTGGTTTCTCCAGGGTGCCAGTGAACGCAGCACGTGGAGGTAGAAAACTCCATCCCAGTGCTTTTCAACCGACTGAAATGTCTAGTAATTATTTATAAAAAAAAAATACTGATAATTCTTTTTAACTAATTATTAATTTACATTATATAAATGCTGATCAAAAACACGACATACAACTTAAACAACTGTTTCTATACGTTTACTCTGTCTAATATAAATCTAGTATAGAACAGAATAGAGTATACTTCATTAATCCCTTGCAGGAAATTCTTTCGTCACAGCGTAAGGTAAATAATATTATAGCAGAATAATACAATACAACAACTTAAAATAGGAGAAAAAGATACATTACAAATTAAATATTATAAAATTACAAAGTTAAAAAACTATAAGAATAAACCCCCAAATTTGCCCCTCCCCTTCCCCCATCTTAACAATATATATATTGTTATAAAATTATATTTTCTTTTGTATATATACAAAAGACAATATAAGCATACAATAAATAAATCTCTGTTGAGGTGATACCTAGAAATATATATGTAATATATATAATATATGGCCATGTGTATAGGTTACCAGGTTTTAACAGACTGTTACTGTTAGGGTTAGAGGTAAATTCATGTAAAACCACTGATGCACGTTGCCTTCAGGGACAGTTTTTCATCAACAGTCTCTGTATTTCCCTCTAAAACAACTCTGTGTGGTAACGTTGTGTTATTATCTCATAGCGTGGTGAATGTGCAGCTCACAACTTGTCCACCAGAGCGTTGTGGAGTTGTTGGATTGTGTATTTGATGAGTTTGATGAGGGAAACCAAGAAATCCCATAATGAGCCTCCATTGGTAGCGTAGCTCTGAGCAGCTCACGGCTCTGCTCCGCCGTTCTAAAAACAGCTTGCACCGACAATTAAAGGTAACAAACCTACTGCTATGACTATAGGGGTTATGGTGATGGGCCAATTTGACAAAATGTTGAACTATCCCTTTAATGGACCGATTCAATTCGCCCAGAAAAGAGCGATGACCTGGATGAATGAGAATATCCACAGACAACAGAACCAGTTGGTTATAGAAATGAATTTAAAGGTATAGTACGTATGAATTCCCCCAGTGCGGTTGCATATCTGAACGTATTCTTGATGTTGCATTCAGGTGAAATGGGGCAGACGTCAGACAGACAACAGACGCTGCATGTAACAGGATCAACAAGTGGTCTGACAACATGTTGTCATGGTGATGTGGTATTGTTTTAGTAAAGTGACATCCGGTTGGTTTGCCGAGTCGACGGCCGTCTGCCTGACTGCACCTGAATGCAACACCAGTGCCTCCGTCCTTCCTCACACTACACAGTGGTGACGGTTTTAACAGGCCGTTTCCGTGGTTACCTACGGTCACGATGCAACATGGCCGCCTCGGTTCGGTTTCCGTGGTTACCTACGGTCACGATGCAACATGGCCGCCTCGGTTCGGTTTCCGTGGTTACCTACGGTCACGATGCAACATGGCCGCCTCGGTTCGGTGCGTCGTAACGACTTGTAACAACTCATTCTAAGGAACCAGAAAGCTTCATTTGTAGCAGCTGTGATTCACCTTCAGTCAAATACGGTTGTAGCGTATGTAACCCTAAACCCTAATGCTGTGTTCATAACAACTCAGAGGTCAGAATTCCCAACTCGGAGATTTCTGACTTCCGACATCATTGCGTTCACGCTGCAGGAACTCTGAAGAGAATATAACCATGGATACCTGAAGGAAGTTTGTCGTATTGTGGCTCATCGCTGAATAGTAAAAATCAATGCAGCAGTAAATGATGTTTATTTTGGAGGAGAGGAGACGCTGCAGATGAGTGCACATACGAGAAACCACAATTTCACACCATACAACAATCACAGCTTAATATAAACGTATTTCATATAGGCTACTGCAATAATACACAACAGGGTATCCGTGGGGTCTTGAAAAGTATTAAAAGGTGATAAATCAATTTTGGGAAAATTAAGACCCTTAAAAAGTATTAAAAAGTATTTTCACGACTTCATAAAGTCTTACATTTTGAAGGTATTTTCTCTGAATTAGCTGTCCAAGAGTTTGAGTCCTAAAAAACATTGTAAAAGTGTGTGAATTTATTCATTTTATTAAAAAACAAAGATGAACCGGTACATAAAAAAGAAAAGAAGATTGTTGTTTTGGTTTTTTGAGAGTGGAGCAATGTTTTTTTTTTTTTTTTAATTTTATGAACTTTGCCTTTTATTTATTATCCCAGTCTATTTTGAATTCTGTTGTATCATAGTGGTCTAGAGTCTTTATCACAAACTAAAACTGTTCAGGTAAAAGTGTCACTGATGTAAATGGTTACAGCTTGAAGTGGCGGAGAGGTATTAAAAAATGTTGAGAAGGTCTTGAAAAAGTCTTAAAAAGGTTTTAGAATTAACTTCAAGATTCCTGTATATACGCTGCACAAAAATATGCATTCAAACCTCAACAAATAAATTAAAATGTCTAAATTCTAACCGTTTAAGACGAGGGCATGACGCCATGTTTTGATGTTGTCGTGACGTCAAGTCAGAAAGTCGGAGCTCTGATATGATACCTGAGTTTCCCACCTGTAATTTCTAGTTTAGAGTTCGACGCCGTTCAATTCATTTTTTACAACTCAGAGCTCGTTTTATTCAGACTTCTGAGTTGTTTTGAACGCAGCATCAGGAACCAGAAAGCTTTACTTTGTCTGCAGCTGTGATTCATCTTCAGTGAAATACAGATTTATGAAAGACAGGTTGGATTTCTGATCATAAAAAGACAAATAAGTTACAAACTGGGGCTTTAATGCGTCTCAGTGAACGTTGTGATGTCACAGTGACGTCACAGTGACGTCACAGTGACGGGGTCTACACACACACACCTGAACACACACACACCTGTATACTCTCCCTGAGCCTCGGCGCTGCTCAGGCTTTTTACATAACAAGGCTGCTGCTGCTGCTGCTGCTGCTGCTGCTGCTGCTGCTGCTGCTGGTGGTGGTGACGTCATGTTTCCCATCATGCACCCTGGTAATGGATGTTTGGATTTGATGCAGAGTGAAGGACACACACACACACGGTCGCACACACACACACACACACACACACGGTCGCACACTGATGCACACACACAATGAGCCGAGCTGAGTGTGTGTTAATCTGGATTAAACAGACAGACGAGGTTGATTGGACTGTAATCCACACACACACGCACACACACACACACACTAACACACACACACACACACACACACACACACACACACACACACACACACACACACACACACACACACACACACACACACTAATGCACACACAAACACACACACACACACACACACACACACACTAACACACACAATAACAAACACACACACACTAACACACAGTCAGTTTTAATGGATTTGAGAACGGTCGTTGTCGACATCGTCTTAAAGGAACAGTTCAGTTTTTTTTACGGATGTGTTCACTGACTCTAACGGCTTTCACAGCACGGCGCTTTTTCTGCTTTTCCACTGGTCCTCGTACCTGGTACCAGGAACTATTTTAGTTCCTCCTCGGCCCTGGTTCCCAGCAGCCGAAGCGATACAAAATAACACTGCATAGCCTAAATGTAAATGTCCTGTTTATTTAGACGGGACAGTATTATTTAACAGAGCATAATACAAACTGTAAATGCAGGGTGCACAGGTGCCTCTGTAGCCTACATATGTACACACACACACACACACACACACACACACACACACACACACACACACACACACACACACACACACACACACACACACACACACACACACACACACAATAATCCGCAATGTGAGAGGAAGAGAGAAAGGTCTACATGCGCACAACGCAGACACGCGCTCAAATGAATCTCCACCGGCGTCTCCGCTCCGTCCTGACTCCGTTAGGAACAACCAGAGAGTTTCCACCGTGTGTAGGCTACTGCCGAGTGTTTATACATCACACGCAGCGGAGTGGGAACAGAGCGGACACACATCCACTGGAGAGAGGAGGGGGTGTGACCAGTGTTGTGCTAGTTACTGAAAAATAGTAACTAGTTACAGTTACTAGTTACTCCATTAAAAAAGTAACTCAGTTAGTAACTCAGTTACTTAAACCAAAAAGTAATGCGTTACTGAGAAAGTAACTTTTTTCGTTACTTTAAAACGTTTTTTTCCCCAGTGCTTCTATTAAATAAAGGTTGATTGAATTCCCCTTTAACTGTCATTTCAGTTCTGTACTGATGCTGATGAAGAAACATGTGTTTTTATCTGTAAAATGTTACCATCATCATCATCATCATGCTGCATGATGAGCAAATACAGCAGCTTTGACCTAACAGAACTGCAAATTCACATTCAAGAAGCTGTTTTCTGTGACGGAAGTAAATTCACTCCAGCTGTATTCTTTTATCGATCGATCAGCTGTGTTTACCCAGAGTGATCACTCTGTGTTTACCGTTTCAGGTGTCATAATTGGAGTCCGTCTGTCTCACTCTAACCGCTGCTGCTCGGTGGAGTGGCTGCTTGGTGCTTGTGTCTCGCTGTGACTGTCGAGCTGTGTGTCAGTTCAGGGGCTGCAGCTTGAACTGACACACAGCTTCGTTCTCAGACTTTAATGGATAGGACAGTTGAGAGACAGACAGGAAATGGGAGGCAGAGAGGAGGGGAATGACACACAGGATAGGGCCGCCTGGCGCGGGATTCGAACCGGGGCCGCCTGCAGTGAGGACTGCAACACATGGGGCGGGTGCTCCACCAACTGAGTTTTATGTACACTTGCAGGATTTGTTTTACACACTGACAAATCTGATTACGCTCAGAGATTCTGAAAACATACTTGTAGATTCATGTACATGCACACAAATGTTAATGTGGTTGAATTAAATCACTTTGACAACATGGATCTAACACATGATACAGGTTGACATTAAAGGGACAACCAGGAGTTTCTATTTGGTTATAAAAAGTCTCATATTAATGTGGATGAATCTCCGTTACCACTTGTTAATGGTCCATTTTAGATAAATCTATGGTTTTGTCTCTATGGTTATTTTGTTATTATTAGTGGTGGTGGAAATGCTGGGCGAGCCGACCAGCGTTTCTTTACTTTCGGTTTCGTGGCGAGTCATGAGAATAACGCCGCCGTATGAATCTCCGTTTATGGTGGGAACTACGACGGTATGTGATGGTCTTCCAACCTCTGACTTTAATTCTTGATGAATGAAAACATGAGTCTGTCTTGCACCGGTCAAAGAATTTCACGGTGCGGAGGCTCATAAATGTAGTGTGGAAACACTTCACTTTAACAAAACTCCTGGTTGTCCCTTTAAACGTGTGACGGGCGACAATAGAAACTGTTGTTTTTCTACAATCTGACTTCAGTTCACCTCCGTCTGTGTCTCCAGACCACACGGACTCAGGGGTCAGAGTTCACTCAGGGCTGCTGTGTGTGTGTGTGTGTGTGTGTGTGTGTGTGTGTGTGTGTGTGTGTGTGTGTGTGTGTGTGTGTGTGTGTGTGTGTGTGTGTGTGTGTGTGTGTGTGTGTGTGTGTGTTGTCCATGGGAACCGTACAGGTGTTCCAGGAGACTGGTTGCTATGGTAACCTGCAGGTTGATGTTGAGAAGGCCACAGCCAGCTGAAGTTACCACGACAGATGCATCATCACCCCTCCCCCTCCCCCCTCCATTCAGAGTGAATGTAGGTCGTCAGGGGGCGGGGCTTAGCACAAGAGGATTATAAAGATAGAAGACATTTAGAGGAGAGGAGGGGGAGGGGGAGGGGCGGATGTAATGTGCTGTACTGTATTATGATGATAACACCCCTCTGGCCCCCTCTGCCCCCCCCTCCCTCCCCCCAGGTCTGATCCTGCTCTTCTACCTGGTCTTCTACCTGTTCCTGGCGGGGATGTTCACCCTCACCATGTACATCATGCTGCTGACGCTGGACGACTACAAGCCCACCTGGCAGGACCGCCTCGTCACCCCAGGTCAGACAATCAAACACACCCCGTCCCTCTGGTGGGACAATCAAACACACCCCGTCCCTCTGGTGGGACAATCAAACACACCTCCCGTCCCTCTGGTGGGACAATCAAACACACCCCGTCCCTCTGGTGGGACGATCAAACACACCTCCCGTCCCTCTGGTGGGACAATCAAACACACCCCGTCCCTCTGGTGGGACAATCAAACACCCCCCGTCCCTCTGGTGGGACGATCAAACACCCCCCGTCCCTCTGGTGGGACGATCAAACACACACCCCGTCCCTCTGGTGGGACAATCAAACACCCCCCGTCCCTCTGGTGGGACGATCAAACACCTCCCGTCCCTCTGGTGGGACAATCAAACACACCCCGTCCCTCTGGTGGGACGATCAAACACACCCCGTCCCTCTGGTGGGTGTCGTGGAAATTTTTAGCCGTTTGCTGTTGGTGAATAATGAAATAGAGACTTCGCTGGCCGACATGCATTTATTTCCTTGCAAGGAAAGGTCAGTTCATATCCGAGTGGATGATGGTAAAGAAAAGACAAAGACAAAGGGAAAACCTAAACATTTCTAGCTGAGGGAAGGTCCACTTCTGGGGTGTGTTTGTGTCCTTTGGCCGGCCCCTTCCCTGATTGTGTTTTCACACCTTCACCTTTGAAGGTATCATCACCGGTCTCCCGAGGTATGGAGTTAAGAGATACAATTTAAAATACAAAGGGGTTTGAGTGTGAATTAGGAAGTGGGAAGTTGGGCATCACAGATGGTTCAGTGTAAAGGAACTTGAATTTACAATTGCAGAAGGAAGTCTGGGAAAGTAGGGTGTAGGAACGTCTCAAGTGATTAAAACAAAGGAATATTAAGATTTACCATTACATGGGACAATCAAACACACCCTGTAATAACAAGTAACAACACAGTAGTCATAAGTTAAAGCAGCAGTCAGCGATCCGGTGGTTTTGTCTAACTTCCTATCAGCAGATGGAGTTAGCAGTCCCTGCCCTCGTCCCTACGTCACCACATTCAGGCGCATCCCTTGGCTGCACACACAGAGAGGACTGCCCCTTTATGCCATTCTCTCTCCTCATTGGATAAAGGTTGTAGGATACAAGGAAAGTTTTCTCCTGGGCTCAGAGCAGAGCAGAGTGACTGACAGACCCGTGTTTCAGACCAAACACTCTATAGAAGTGATTGCTGTCGGAAGATACAACTATTTAAGACTTATATTAACACAAACATTCACCTTACTTCTGCTTTAACACAGTTACAGCGAGTAACGATACGATACGATAAACTTTTTTGTCCCGCTCATTAGTCTTGGACTCTGTAGCTGCTCCATAAAGACCTTGATGGACACAATGACGACAAGCAATACAAACTCAGCCAAACCAACCCAGCAAACACAAAACATAACAGCATCACACAGACCAGCTTAATGGGAGGACTGGATGGCAGACTGGTTCATGGGAAGAGAGGACAGACCAGCTTAATGGGAGGACTGGATGGCAGACTGGTTCATGGGAAGAGAGGACAGACCAGCTTAATGGGAGGACTGGATGGCAGACTGGTTCATAGGAAGAGAGGACAGACCAGCTTAATGGGAGGACTGGATGGCAGACTGGTTCATGGGAAGAGAGGACAGACCAGCTTAATGGGAGGACTGGATGGCAGACTGGTTCATAGGAAGAGAGGACAGACCAGCTTAATGGGAGGACTGGATGGCAGACTGGTTCATAGGAAGAGAGGACAGACCAGCTTAATGGGAGGACTGGATGGCAGACTGGTTCATAGGAAGAGAGGGCAGACCAGCTTAATGGGAGGACTGGATGGCAGACTGGTTCATAGGAAGAGAGGACAGACCAGCTTAATGGGAGGACTGGATGGCAGACTGGTTCATAGGAAGAGAGGACAGACCAGCTAAATGGGAGGACTGGATGGCAGACTGGTTCATGGGAAGAGAGAGCAGACCAGCTTAATGGGAGGACTGGATGGCAGACTGGTTCATGGGAAGGGAGGGCAGACCAGCTTAATGGGAGGACTGGATGGCAGACTGGTTCATGGGAAGGGAGGGCAGACCAGCTTAATGGGAGGACTGGATGGCAGACTGGTTCATGGGAAGAGAGGACAGACCAGCTTAATGGGAGGACTGGATGGCAGACTGGTTCATAGGAAGAGAGGACAGACCAGCTTAATGGGAGGACTGGATGGCAGACTGGTTCATAGGAAGAGAGGACAGACCAGCTTAATGGGAGGACTGGATGGCAGACTGGTTCATGGGAAGAGAGAGCAGACCATCTTAATGGGAGGACTGGATGGCAGACTGGTTCATGGGAAGGGAGGGCAGACCAGCTTAATGGGAGGACTGGATGGCAGACTGGTTCATAGGAAGAGAGGACAGACCAGCTTAATGGGAGGACTGGATGGCAGACTGGTTCATAGGAAGAGAGGACAGACCAGCTTAATGGGAGGACTGGATGGCAGACTGGTTCATAGGAAGAGAGGACAGACCAGCTTAATGGGAGGACTGGATGGCAGACTGGTTCATGGGAAGAGAGAGCAGACCAGCTTAATGGGAGGACTGGATGGCAGACTGGTTCATAGGAAGAGAGGACAGACCAGCTTAATGGGAGGACTGGATGGCAGACTGGTTCATAGGAAGAGAGGACAGACCAGCTAAATGGGAGGACTGGATGGCAGACTGGTTCATGGGAAGAGAGAGCAGACCAGCTTAATGGGAGGACTGGATGGCAGACTGGTTCATGGGAAGAGAGGACAGACCAGCTTAATGGGAGGACTGGATGGCAGACTGGTTCATGGGAAGAGAGGACAGACCAGCTTAATGGGAGGACTGGATGGCAGACTGGTTCATAGGAAGAGAGGACAGACCAGCTTAATGGGAGGACTGGATGGCAGACTGGTTCATGGGAAGAGAGAGCAGACCATCTTAATGGGAGGACTGGATGGCAGACTGGTTCATGGGAAGGGAGGGCAGACCAGCTTAATGGGAGGACTGGATGGCAGACTGGTTCATAGGAAGAGAGGACAGACCAGCTTAATGGGAGGACTGGATGGCAGACTGGTTCATAGGAAGAGAGGACAGACCAGCTTAATGGGAGGACTGGATGGCAGACTGGTTCATAGGAAGAGAGGGCAGACCAGCTTAATTGGAGGACTGGATGGCAGACTGGTTCATAGGAAGAGAGGACAGACCAGCTTAATGGGAGGACTGGATGGCAGACTGGTTCATGGGAAGAGAGAGCAGACCAGCTTAATGGGAGGACTGGATGGCAGACTGGTTCATAGGAAGAGAGGACAGACCAGCTTAATGGGAGGACTGGATGGCAGACTGGTTCATAGGAAGAGAGGACAGACCAGCTAAATGGGAGGACTGGATGGCAGACTGGTTCATGGGAAGAGAGAGCAGACCAGCTTAATGGGAGGACTGGATGGCAGACTGGTTCATGGGAAGAGAGGACAGACCAGCTTAATGGGAGGACTGGATGGCAGACTGGTTCATGGGAAGAGAGGACAGACCAGCTTAATGGGAGGACTGGATGGCAGACTGGTTCATAGGAAGAGAGGACAGACCAGCTTAATGGGAGGACTGGATGGCAGACTGGTTCATGGGAAGAGAGGACAGACCAGCTTAATGGGAGGACTGGATGGCAGACTGGTTCATGGGAAGAGAGGGCAGACCGGTCTAACAGCAGGGGAAAGGGCGGTTAACAAGGGCTGTGATTGGTTAACGAGGACGATGTTTCCACCATCAGGGATGATGATTCGTCCGAAGGGCGACCAGCTGGAGATCACGTTCTCTACGGTGCAGACGGAGAGCTGGGACGGATTCACCCAGAACCTCAACACCTTCCTGTCCAGTAAGACACCGTCCTCAACTAGTTCACTCATTAATAATCATCAATTAGTTCATCTCATCAATAATCAATCAGTCAGACGACTCAGGAAATATCATGACCTGTCTGTCTCTCTACCCGTCTGTCTGCAGCCTACAACGACAGCTACCAGGTTCAGACCAACGACAACTGTCCTGCAGATCAATACTTCATTCAAGAGGACAGTGGAGAGGTAAACCTGTCTGTCCCCTGACCTGTCTGTCTGTCTGTCTGTCTTCTAACCTGTCTCTCTGTCCTCTAACCTGTCTCTCTGTCCCCTGACCTGTCTGTCTCTCTGTACCTGTCTGTCTGCACCTGTCTGTCCCCTGACCTGTCTGTCTGTCTCTGTCTGTCTGTCTGTCTGTCTGTCTGTCTGTCTGTCTGTCTGTCTGTCTGTCTGTCCTCTAACCTGTCTCTCTGTCCTCTAACCTGTCTCTCTGTCCTCTAACCTGTCTCTCTGTCCTCTAACCTGTCTCTCTAACCTGTCTGTCTGTCCTCTAACCTGTCTGTCCTCTAACCTGTCTGTCTGTCCTCTAACCTGTCTGTCCTCTAACCTGTCTCTCTGTCGTCACAGGTGAGGAACAATCCCAAACGCTCCTGTCAGTTTAATCGGACGATGTTGGAGGACTGCTCTGGGATTTCTGATCGTTTCTATGGTTACAACGTCGGTCAACCCTGCATCCTCATCAAACTGAACCGGGTATGTCCACCTCGACCTCTGACCCCTGACCCCCTGACCCCCTGACCCCTGACCTCTGACCTCTACCACAGTCTTAAAGCTGAAGGAGAGTTGAACAAGGAGACAGAGCTGTGTCCTATAAAGTGACTGGTGTCTGAATGTTTAGTGATTAGTAATGTTCATCATATCGTGACTCATTGTTTCCCACAATTCACCATGAAATGTAGTGGACATCCCATGGTCACTAACCACAGCAAGATATCCCATCATGCACTGCATTGATCTGAAACGTTTTGATGACACAACGTAACATGTAATTAACTGTGTGGTGAAGTCGTGTCTGAAAGTGTTTTTACATTTGACCAGTGAGTTCATTATATCCACAAGTTTCCGAACGTCATCTATGGTCAAAACCAGTCGTTGTCATAGTTGCGGTAAATGCATGGATCTATTCTCGCTGGCTTTTAACATGGATGTCAGTCTGTGTGATATCCACTGTTAAAAGCTGCTGTGATGATCCATGCCTTTTACAGATTTACATTGAAAAAAGAAAAGAAATCCATGCATTTACAGCGACTACCGAAACCATGGAAACGTAAACATAAAATTCCACCGGAAGAGCAAAACCGGCAAAACAGGCTACGTTATTGACGTTCGGAAAAAGGTGGATAGAACTAACTAGAGAACCTGAACCACTGATATTGACCGTCTACACCTCTGTGTTTCTATCTCTGTCTGTCTTTCTGTTTCTGTCTCTCTGTCTCTGTCTGCAGGTGATCGGTATGTTACCTGGGAAGGACGGTCAGTCTCCTTATGTCACCTGTGGAGCCAAGGTCTGAACTGGTCTATCTATCTATCTATCTATCTATCTATCTATCTATCTATCTATCTATCTATCTATCTATCTATCTATCTATCTATCGTTCTATCTATCTATCGTTCTATCGTTCTATCTATCTATCTATCTATCTATCTATCTATCTATCTATCTATCTATCTATCTATCTATCTATCTATCTATCTATCATTCTATCGTTCTATCTATCTATCTATCTATCATTCTATCTATCTATCTATCTATCATTCTATCTATCTATCGTTCTATCGTTCTATCTATCTATCTATCTATCTATCTATCTATCTATCTATCTATCTATCTATCTATCTATCGTTCTATCGTTCTATCTATCTATCTATCTATCTATCTATCTATCTATCTATCTATCTATCTATCTATCTATCTATCGTTCTATCGTTCTATCTATCTATCTATCTATCATTCTATCTATCTATCATTCTATCTATCTATCGTTCTATCGTTCTATCTATCTATCTATCTATCTATCTATCTATCATTCTATCGTTCTATCTATCTATCTATCTATCATTCTATCTATCTATCTATCTATCTATCTATCTATCTATCTATCTATCTATCTATCTATCTATCTATCGTTCTATCTATCTATCTATCTATCTATCTATCTATCGTTCTATCGTTCTATCTATCTATCTATCTATCATTCTATCTATCTATCTATCTATCATTCTATCTATCTATCATTCTATCGTTCTATCTATCTATCTATCTATCTATCTATCGTTCTATCGTTCTATCTATCTATCTATCTATCTATCTATCTATCTATCTATCTATCTATCATTCTATCTATCTATCTATCTATCTGTCTGTCTGTCTGTCTATCTATCTCATCTGTCTGTCCATCTCTCTGAGTGTCTCACTGTGTTCATCTTGTCTCTTTTCATCCCTCCATCTTCAGAGATACAGAGTGGGAGTAGATGAGTGGGTAAGAACAGTAGAGCTTAGAACCTGTAACTCAGCATAGAACCTCAGTGTTGGAACGTAGAACCTCATTATTAGAACGTAGAACAGCATAGAACGAATCTCCTTGTTGTTTACAACTACTTCCTGGTAGAAAACCAGCATGAGAACAATAGTGACGGACGAGAGTTTCACTATATTTATCTACTGTTTCATGTCACTATATCACCGTTTAGACTAATCTGATGTTTGTAAAGTTTATAAAACCAATGATTGGACTAACATTACTATTTCTGTGTGCACATTTTTGTAATTAGTCATGGTTATCATAGATTAGCTGGGCTAACGGTTAGCTACCTGTTTAACTTTAATAACTCAGTGACTCAATAAACGCTCCATGAAAAAATATTTTCTCCAGTGGATATCTGAGTTCCAACATGACTGAGCTAACTGGAGTAGTTTCATGTCGTGTCCCACAACGGGAGGGTTTTAACAGCTGACGTCCTGCTGTTAGCTTAGCTACCGCTGTTAGCTTAGCTGCGTTAGCTTAGCTACCGTTAGCTTAGCTACTGCTGTTAGCTTAGCTACCGCCGTTAGCTTAGCTACCGTTAGCTTAGCTACCATTAGCTGTCCCTGTCAGCTGAGCCACTGATGCTTTCTAGACACTGTGATTCCCCCCAACTGAATAAATACAACACATAGCAACACAAAACACACACACAGAAATAGTAATGTTTCTTCAATCATTTCAGATTTGTCTAAACGGTGATAGGGCGTGAAAAATATGATATATAGCTAAACTCTCGTTCGATACTATTGATTTCATTCAAATTACAGCTGGTTTTCTACCAGGAAGTAGAATGTAAACAACAAGGAGATTCGGTCTATAGAGGTTCAGCATAGAACCTCGGTGTTAGAGAGTAGAACCTTTATATCAGTAAAGAACTTCAGTGTAAAAGCAGAGAACCTTTAAATCAGTATAGAGCAGGGCTGCCCAGTTTGGGGCCCGGCCTAACCCCGGCCGCTGCGAATGCTTGAATTTTTACAGTAATTTTTGAAATTTCTATTATTTCCCACTGTGATGTAGCTGCATGTACGACTCTGACCACCAGGTGGAGTCGGTCAGCAGTGTTGTTGTTACAGTAATGTGCTGGGAGTGTTCATAGAGGAAGAGACAGGAAGTAAACACACACGTTATTTTGACTGTGCCCCTAACTTACTGTAACATTTTAGGAGAGCAAGCAGGAAACTTAGGGGCACACACTTGTAAACTGATTTGCAAGGCAAGTAGGCTATACACAATACTCAAACACACTGACCTGCCACCTGTAATGACAAACATCAGATTGTTTGAGTCTCTCCTTCATGTTTCACCAGCGGTACAAAACAAAAAACAGGCAAATTAACTGGTTGCACATGTGCACAAGTAGATGACAAATTTACTGGCACTGTCCCAGATTTTAGGGGCAAAATGCCTCTGGAGCCCTGTTTAACAGTGAAACACAATAATCAATAGTGTTATTTAAAAACTACTTTGTTTGAGTGTTTATTTTGCACAATTAACTCATGTTATAGGCATATTTAAAGCAGATATCAGTGGAATGTTTTTGTTTATATAAGTCCTAAATAGTCCTATTTTCCGTCAGCAATCACTTACATGAAGTATTTCAGCCTAAACACGAGTCTCTCCGTCACTCTGCTCTGCTGTAACCCGAGGAGAAAATTTTCCTTGTGGGATACAAGTGTTATCCAATGAGGAGAGAGAACGGCATGAAGGGCTGTGTGTGCAGCCAAGGGATGCGCGTGAATGTGGTGACGTAGCACGAGGACCAATTGATGCCTGACAAGGGCGGGGGCTGCTAACTCATGGTGCGTTCAAAGAAACTCGTACTTTGTGTTTTTCCTTCCTGTGAAGTCATACCAGTTCGATCTGGTACGAGTTCACGGGTCGGAAGTTACGAGTGGCCGTTATAGGGAACTTTCACAGACAACAGGATGGTAAAAACACGAGCTACGGGTTACCTGGAACGCTACCAAGTCGTAGTTGTGACTTGAAGCTGTAACTTACGGTTTCAAAAGGCTGCCTTGAACGCAGCATTAGCCGAAACGGCCGTGAAGCTGATATCTGCTTTAATTAGAATGTTTAGTTTTGGCCCACGACCCTCCACCCCGACTCATGTTTGTGCCTTCACTGAGAAGAATCTGGGCCCTAAACCTGGTCTAGAACCTCCGTGTTAGAGAGTAGAGCCGTAGTGTGAGTATGCAGAACCTCGGTGGGAGAACATAGAGCTTTTAACTCAGCTCACAGTAGTCCAGTGGTTAAAGCTCCTCCCATGGTGGTGCAGTGTAGTGATCGGTGGTTTGATTCCTCAGGGAGACGATCATCTTTACTGTGCGTCTGTGCTGCTGTAAACGACCACGTTGTCTTCACCGTGCTGCGTTCACTGTCCCATCCGACTTTTACATACAGCAGGTTAATGACTGTATCAGTAATCTCTGTGTGTGTGTGTGTGTGTGTGTGTGTGTGTGTGTGTGTGTGTGTGTGTGTGTGTGTGTGTGTAGAAAGAGGACAGTGAGAAGATCGGACCTCTGGCGTATTTTCCTCCCAACGGGACGTTCAACCTCATGTACTACCCGTACTACGGCAAGAAGGCTCAGGTAACACAACCAGACACTACTGACACTGTTCACTACAGACACACTGCTCATTACTGACACTAGCTAAATTCACATGGAGCCAAATAATCTGATTAGAATCAGTTTAGAGTCCAAACTGAATGAAAATGTTTCATATCAACAGCTCAGTCAGAATAAACAGGTGGAATAAACCTTTTCTTAAACCAACAGAAAGTGCATCAGCTATTTTTGTAAAACCGCTGATGCACGTTGCCTTCAGCTGCACATTCACCACGCTATGAGATAATAACACAACGTTACCACACAGAGTTGTTTTAGAGGGAAATTCATGCAAAACCGCTGATGCACGTTGCCTTCAGGGACAGTTTTTCATCAACAGTCTCTGTATTTCCCTCTAAAACAACTCTGTGTGGTAACGTTGTGTTATTATCTCATAGCGTGGTGAATGTGCAGCTCACAACTTGTCCACCAGAGCGTTGTGGAGTTGTTGGATTGTGTATTTGATGAGTTTGATGAGGAGGGACACCAAGAAATCCAAAAACGAAACAAAACGTTGCTGTCTTTCTAGAATTTTAGAATTATTGTCTTGTTTTAAAGTAAACATGCCTCTTTTTATCTCTTTCATCTTTTCTTATCTTTGCATACAACATGACAGGGAGAACGGCTTATGGCTCCCATGTTAAACAAATGGTTTTTCATGAAAGTGACAAATAAAACTGAATTGAATTGAATTGAAATCCCATAATGAGCCTCCGTAGCGTAGCTCTGAGCAGCTCGCGGCTCTGCTCCGCCGTTCTAAAAATAGCTTGCACCGACAATTGATTGATTGATTCTTTTTAAGGACCACACAGCCAGGCTGGTGGGATTTGCTTCCAGTACAGCTTACTGTAATTGGTACAGGTTCCAAACATATAACATGTATAGACAAACATACAATTACAACGTATAGGGCCGTGCTTGTTCCTCAGTGTTCAGAGTTCAAGATATTTATTGCAGTGGGGATGAAACTGTTTCTGAAGCGGGTTGTTTTGGAGGCAATTAAAGGTAACGAACCTACTGCTATGACTATAGGGATTATGGCAATGGGCCAATTTGACAAAATGTTGAACTATCCCTTTAACTACTGACCCACTGTTAAAGGGATAGTAGCATTTTTTTTAAAGTGGGGTTGTATGATCTACAAATAGCCCCTAAGTACTTTAATTGCAGTAGAAGACTCTCTGCACTCCTCCCGTTAGCAACGCCAGCCCATAATAGCCCTGCCCAGAGATTTACAACATACAGTGTTGTGAATGGACCCAAAGAAACGGCCTATTTTCACGGCCTAAAAGAGGTTTTACCTGAAAAAAAACACACGGTTCCATTGTTCGCTATAATATAATTTTTTCCAGCCCTTCAAAGTGCAGGAAAAACACAGTTTTTATTTGGACCTAACCACCTCACGTATGGAACTGTGTATTTTTTTTCAGGTAAAACCTCTTTAAGGCCACGAAAATAGGCTGTTTCTTTGGGTCCATTCACAACACTGTATGTTGTAAATCTCTGGGCAGGGCTATTATGGGCTGGTGTTGCTAACAGGAGGAGTGCAGAGAGTCTTCTACTGCAATTAAAGTACTTAGGGGCTATTTGGAGATCATACAACCCCACTTTAAAAAAATGCTACTATCCCTTTAAAGACATTGTTCACCACAGACAACGCTCCTCTTCTGCACTGACGAGGTTGTGTTGTGTTGAATGTCCCAGGTGAACTACACGCAGCCTCTGGTGGCCGTGAAGTTCCTGAACGCCTCGCTGAACACCGACATCAACGTGGAGTGTAAGATCAACTCCAACACTCTGGTCAGCGGCAGCGAGAGGGACAAGTTCGCTGGACGGGTTTCCTTCAAGCTGCGGATCAACGACAAGTAGACTCAGCGGCTCGCCACTTACACACACACACATAGACACACACACACACACACACACACACACACACACACACACACACACACACACACACACACACACACAGACACTCACACACACACTAAGCCACTGATCCAGATGTGCACTGACACCAGTGATTCTCCCTCCGACCCGTTCTGTGTTGAAGCAGAACCAGTTTTGCTCCGCGATGCGTTCACTGACTTCACGTCGTTTTTTGTCACTTTACCCCGTAGCCGTGGCAACGCAGCGTTTGTGTGTTGTCCTTGACGTGACCCCGCAACGGCCCGAGTGAAACCGACCAATCAGCACGCGCACACGTTCTGACGTCACTGACACACCGACCACAGACCGAAGAACGACAGACGATCAGTCATGAAATCAACCTGACCATTTATTTATTTATTTATTTATTTATCACCTGTTTGTTGTTGTTTATTTATTTATTTGTTTATTTGGGTTATTTACAGCGTTGAAACGTTTTGAAGTCCAGGTCTCAGGAAGGCGGGCTCTGATTGGCTGCTCAGGTTCACACCAGTCTGGTTTCATCATCAGTCAAACCGGTTCAGAAACTGGTCCGTTACCATGGACACGGGTGAAACCACAGCCAATCAGATCACAGCTGTGGTCACCATGGATACAGCACTGTAAAAGAGGACACCACCATTGACTCCCGTGGTAAGCCTCATGCGTGGCAGGATGTGGGTATTGCAAAAGCGCCCAGAAAACCCATTCACTCCAATGTATGTGTGTTGCCCACTTCCTTGTAAATTGATGAAAACGGACGTGTTTTTGTTTTTAGGTGTCTTGGTCATATCAGATTATACTTATCATTTGTTTATTATAAAATGTAGATTGAAACATTAATGTAGACAACTGTTTTTTGGTTGGTTTTTTTTACTGGCCTATGTGTTCATGTTTATCTGTAAAGGATCCTCAATGATGCTATTAACGTGGGTGATCTATAAATGTCCTTAAAGCAGAAGTAAGTGATCCGGTCGTTTTGCCTAATGCTGCGTTCCAGGCAGGCTTTTGAAACCGTAAGTTACAGCTTCAAGTCACGACTTACGACTTTGTAGCGTTCCAGGCAACCCACTCGTGTTTCTCCGACCTGTTTTACCTGTGAAAGTCACTATAACGGCCACTCGTAACTTCTGACCCGTGAACTCGTACCAGATCGAACTGGTACCACTTCACAGGTCGGAAAAACACGAGTTACGGGTTGCCTTGAACGCACCATAACAGTCCTCGTCCCTACGTCGCCACATTCAGGCGCATCCCTTGGCTGCACACACAGAGAGGACTGCCCCTTTATGCCGTTCTCTCTCCTCATTGGGTAAAAACTGTAGGATACGATAAATGTTTTCTCCTGGGCTCAGAACAGAGCAGAGTGACTGACAGACCCGTGTTTCAGACCAAACACTCTATAGAAGTGATTGCTGTCGGAAGATACAACTATTTAAGACTTATATTAACACAAACATTCACCTTACTTCTGCTTTAAATTATTGAAAACACCACACTGCTCATTCACCAACAATGCAGAGATGTCAGTTCTTTTGCAACTCCCATATTCCTCCACCAGGAGGCGCTGCCATTGGACCGATGCGTATCCTTACTCTCTTTTACAGCGCTCTAACCATGGAGACAGTCTCTGATTGGCTCGTTAGTAGAGTCGAGGGTTAATTAGTGGATAATGAGCGTGTTTATTTCTCTCTGATTTGTTTACATGTTGCGTTTTGTTTACTACTGACATCATGGGGCCGTTACCATGGCAACCAGGCCACGTCTCTCACACACACACACACACACACACACACACACACACTCACTTCCTCACCTGTCAATCACTGCCATGCCCCTCCCACACCTGTACTGCTCTCCACCAATCGTCTTCCTTTAGAGCGTGACCAGCCAATCAGGTGGTCATTGCTGTGTGATGTCATATGCTGTTACTTGTCTGTGATTGGTTGATCCCGCTGTGTGATGTCATACGCTGTTAACTTGTCTGTGATTGGTTGATTTTTCCTGCCTGAAGATTTCCTTGTGTTTATCAGATGATTAAAAATAAAGAAAACAACTGAACGTGTCATTAATGAGTGTGTGTGTGTGTGTGCGTGTGTGTGTGTGTGTGTGTGTGTGCGTGTGTGTGTGTGTGTGTGTGCGTGTGTGTGTGTGTGTGTTTTATTGTTTTATTTGTTTTATTGTTTTATTTGGATCCCCATTAGTCTACATAATGATGCAGACTATTCTTCCTGGGGTCCACATTAAATCAAACACAACAATACAGTGTTTGTACAAAAGAAAAGAAAAAAAAATTACATGAAATCATTTATCCTAAACAAGATTATAAAAATGCATATTAAGTAGTACAATGTGAATAAGTTAACACGATCAAGAGGATGATTACATGATTATCAAATAGTTACATGATTATAGACATGACATGATCAAGAGGAGTAATATAGTTTTTTTTTTTTTTTTTTACATGATTATAGGAGAGTACATATGAGATTACCTAAAGCATAAATAAATGTACAACACAGGTGTAATAACATGCTTGAATTCAACTTGACATGATTGCCTAATATATTAGTAATCTATTGCAATATAATATTATGACGAAACACAGCTTCTCTCAGTTTCGTTTTAAAACTGGACATTCCCGTGGTTGTGATCCAGTGTGAGGGGAGACTGTTCCAGTGAGCTACAGCTCTATACATAACTGACCTTTTGAGTGCATTGTTCTAGGTAAAGGCAAGGTGAAGTTGTTTCCTGAGGCCTGTCTAGTGCCATAACTATGTTTCACATTTGTCGGTTGAAGTTGTAAAAACAAAGAAACAGGTTTATGTGAAGTATAAGTCTTTCTCAAAAACATTATAAGACTATAAGCCAGTCTCTCCTCCACCAGCATCCATGTGAGACTTTTGTGCATACTCATGACACTTTCTCTGATAGAGCACCGCAGAGCAAGGCGTGCTGCCCTGTTTTGAGTTAGCTGCAGTTTAAAAAGGTCTTTCTTTGAGGCACTGGACCAAACTGTTGGGCAGTAATTCAGATGAGACAGAACTAAGGAATTAATTAATAGTTTGACAGTTGATTCATTCAGCAGGTAGGTGATTCTTCTAATAAATTAATTAATAGTTTGATAGTTGATTCATTAAGCAGGAAGGTGATTCTTCTAATATTAGAGATATTGTAACTCATTTTAGACACTATATTATTGATATGATTTGACCAAGACAAAGTTTCATCCACTGTTACTCCCAACAGTTTGGCTTCTTTTACCTGTTCTATAGCAATGCCTTGCATAGAAAGACACAGTTTAGGTTCAGACCTCAGTGCATGATTAGAGCCAATAACTATACACTTTGTTTTCAAGACATTCAGCTTTAACTTATTCTCCAAAACCCACTCTGAGGCTAGCAATAATTCATGTTGAAGTAACTTTTTCACTGATGTTATGTTATCTGCAGAGACATGCAATGTCGTGTCATCCGCATAAATTACTGCACCCGCATGCTTTAATACATATGGCAAGTCATTAACAAATATAGAGTATAGTAGCGGCCCGAGGCTGCTCCCCTGTGGGACCCCACTATTCAGTGTTGCAGTACTTGAGAGGGTGCCATTAAACATCACACATTGCTGTCGATTAGACAGATAACTTTTCAATAATTTGAGAGCTGAATCATTTAACTTGTAAGCAGACAGCTTTCTGAGTAACAACTCATGATCTATAATGTCAAAAGCTGCGCTAAAATCCAACAGCACTGCACCTACAATTAATTTCTCGTCAATACTTTTTAACCAATGATCCGTAAGAGATGTTAAGGCTGAGCAGGTCGAATAGCCTGTTTTATAGACATGTTGATGCTCCGAATTGATACTATTTTCTTCGAAATACTTCTGAATTTGGATAAAAAGGATTTTCTCCATAATTTTGCCTAAAACCGGCAAAATACTAATCGGTCTACTGTTAGGTCCTGATAGAGGCTCTCTATTATTTTTCGACAGTGGAGTAATCTTTGCAACTTTCCACAGCTGAGGAAAAACACAACCATCAAAACATAATTTAAAAATGTGAAAAATTGGCCTCACCACTATTCTGGCCGATAACTGCAATAATCTGGCATCTAAATTATCCATGCCACAGGGATTATCACATTTAATTGATAACAGAAGTTTCTCAAGCTCCTCTTCCTTGATCATACTGAAACTGAAGTTACATTCCTTACCCCACATAATCTCTTTTTTGATAATGGAATCTGAAAGCGTACCGTTCCCAGGCAACATTTGAGATCTGATTGTGTCAACTTTTTTAATGAAATACTCGTTGAAATAATTTGCAATATCCTTTGGTTTCGTTATAAATACACCATCACATTCAATAAATGTAGATGTATTATTTACTTTACCCTTACCTACAACATCATTAAGTATTCTCCACATTTTTTTTCTATCATCCTTACACTCTGCAATTTTAGATCTATAGTATTGCTTTTTCTTTTGTTTGTTCATTTTAGTGATTTTATTCCTCAGTGCACAGTACGCAACCCATTTCTCTGGGCTTCCATTTTCAGTAGCAGACTTCTTTAGTAAATTTCTTTCTTTAATATAGCTTTTTAGTTCGTTGTCAATCCAGGGCGCTTTAACTGATCTCACTGATAGCTTCCTAATGGGAGCATGTTTATCACAAACAGCTGAGAATAATTTCATAAAGGTGACTAATGCAGCCTCAGGGTGCAAACAGTCCAGAACAGTGTGGCAGTTTACATTTTTTAGATCATCTGTAAATTCTTTTTCTGAGAAAGTTTTATAAGTTCTCCTTAGTATTACTTTTGGTCCAGCTTTCGGTACTTTTGTTTTTATCGTTAGTGCAATTATGTTGTGGTCACTGAATCCTACTGGTACTGACACTGCTTTTGAACATTTCTCTGGGTAATTAGTAAAGAGATGATCTATGCAAGTTGACGACAGTGAGCCTTGCTTGTTAATATTGATTCTTGTTGGCATATTTATGATCTGAGATAGGTTACACACAGAAGCTGCATCACCCAACCTTTTCCTCAAAGGACAGTTACTATTAAACCAATTGATATTCATATCACCCACAAAAAAGACCTCAGAGTTTTTGTCAGTTACCTTCTGCAACATACTACATATATTGTCTAAATAATCCACATTTGAACATGGTGGCCTATAACAACAACATATTAATATTGGTTTGCAATAAGGAATGTGAATTTGAAGCCATAAGGCCTCCACACCATTCCTACTTAAATCCTTTCTGATTCTAGCTGGAATGTGCTGTTTCAGAAAAAACGCTGTACCACCTCCAAATCAATCCCTATCAAGTCTAAATAAGTTGTATCCTTGTATAGCAACTACAGAATCCGCTATTGTATTATCCAGATGAGTTTCTGAAATGGCCATTATGTGGATATCATTGTCATACAATATTGAGCTTAACTCATCAACCTTGTTTTTCAAACTACAGATGTTTAAGTGAGCAAATTTCAAACCTTTTTTTGGTATTTTAATAGACATGTTTGTCCAAACAACTCAAATAAAACAAAACAAAAATAAAATATAACTAAATTAGTTATCAAATAACTTAATAAGAAAAAGAAAAAAAGAAAAGAAAAGAACATAAAACAAAGGAAAAAGGAAATAACATACGTGAAATAAAAATGTGCACTGCTATTTATCAGTTAGTGGGCTTCACTTCGGGGTGGAGGTCACAGGGGAGGGATCAGCACTGGTGTTGTGGTCTAGACCACCCCCCCTCGCCCTTGGTGGGTGGACGACTAAGTGGTCAAATCTAAGGTACGCAATGTCCCCTCTGTCCCAAGCTTCTCTCAGTTTGGGCAGCAGCTCCTTTCTTTTCTGTCTAACTGCCTCAGAGAAGTCTTCGTTCAGGTAGACCCCTGGGGCGGTTCTCTTCAGCTCCTTCCTCCTAGACCAGACCAGTTCTCTGTCTTTGAAATTTAAAAACTTAGCCACTATGGGCCTCTGACGCTCACCTGTGGGGTCCCGCTTCCCCGTGCGGTGGGCTCTCTCGATGACCATGGCACCAGTGTCCAGCTTTAACTTCTCAGAGATCAGGCTGCGGACTTTCCTCTCTGCATCCGCTGGTTTCTCACCTTCCGATTCCCTGATTCCGTCAAAGATTAGATTATTCCTCCTCGACTGATTTTCCAGGTAGTCAGACTTTTTTTTCCAGTGCCAACAAAGTGTCACAGATGGTGCGCATTCCGCCTTCTAGGGTGTTATGGTCACTCAAAACCTTGGAGGTTTTGACTTTCATCTCATCCACTTCCTGCTGTGTGTAGTGGATGCTGTCTTTTAGTTCTTGAATATTTCTATTCATTGAGTCCAGACGCTCATTAGTGGAGTCCATGAGCATGCGAACAAACTTATTAAATGTGTCCGCTTGTCTGTCCAGCATCTCCGTGTAATGTGCCTTCTGCTGTGCAAGCACCTGGTTGACGTGTTTCCTGACAGCGTCCATAGCAACCAGCTCCGTCTCTACGTCGGTGGCCATAGTAGAGGCTTCACCGTTGGTCTCACCTTTGTTTTTCCTCCCCTTGGACATTTCTGCCCGAACAACAGCTGGGGGTCCCAGTGAGTTGTGACTGTTGTTGCTGTACGGGAGTAGCGGTGCGATCCAGCTGAGACGGATTGCTTCCAGCTGATTGACACGAGCTGTCAGCTGACAGACGCCGCAGTCTAGCCTAGCAGCTAGGCTAGACAAACCCGGCTTGTCACGGCACAGGTGACCGAAAGCACACAACACTCCTTCCGAAGCTTGAACCACGTCGATCGGACCAGAGACACGTTGTTTAGCCACCCGAGTCCACCTCACACTCCACCTCAGAGCAGCCAAAAAAGTGACAAAAAGATCAAATTGTCAGGAGCCGCCACGAGACGTCATTGACTCTCCACCAGGAGAGTGTGTGTATGTGCAGGGGAATTTAATGACACCTCAAATATTCCCCTGTCTGATACATCAATTAAGACTATATCAACTAAGGTTGAAAACAAGACCAATGAAAAGAAAGTTATGCCACCTTTAAAGATCAAGTCAACAATAACCATACTACATTTTTATGTTGTTTTGTGTCGGTTTGAATAGTTAACAACAGTTATTTTGTGTCCTTATGTTGTTTCATTTCAACACTGCATTACCTCTGCCGACTGCCATCATTTGACCTTCAAACATTACAGCATGCTCTTTAGCACCACTTAATGGATGAGAGTGTGCACTTCAACAGGTTCTGAAGGAGAGCAGGGTGTGAGTGGTGAATGGGGATGGATGTGAACTATACATGACCCTTATAACACTTTCTGCTAAGCTAGGAGTTTAGGGTTCCGATGCAGTCACATAGAATGACCACCAGGCAAGGACTGAGGATGGAAAGATCTCAAATATGGCTCGGAAGGTGGCACACTTCCAGAGAAGAGTAGGCTGAAACCAGAACCACAGAAAAAGATGCACACTCAGCAGAGATAGAACTTCAAACAGGTGGGATGGGAAAGTGCCGAGATCAGCACATGCCCAACAGTAAATAAGCCACATTGATGATATGAAATTAGTCGCTCTGTCGCTCTCTTGGCAGTGAACCCTGATGCACGAAGTTCTGAACTTTATTTCTCTTATCTTTTGCCTACGTATGCGACTCGGGTTGTTTTTCTTTTGCTTTGTTCTGAAGTGAATTAAAGACGACTCTACTTGAAGATCCATCTTTTCCAGCGTCGTGTTTTGAGTTTATTTTACTTAAATGGAGAAGAAAATGTAAAGGTTATCATCTGTTGTTCCAGATGTTATCACCTGTTGTTCCAGATGTTATCACCTGTTGTTTCAGATGTTATCACCTGTTGTTCCAGATGTTATCATCTGTTGTTCCAGATGTTATCACCTGTTGTTCCAGATGTTCTCACCTGTTGTTCCAGATGTTCTCACCTGTCCTTGCAGCTGTGTGGTGATGTGTGACAGTGAAGCGACACTGAGTCTCAGTATTTTTTTTTTTTTTTACTTTGTTGTTTTTATTGCAGAAAAATATAGAATCAAAAATCAAACATGTGGATCAGAAACCAGAGCCAATAGAACAGAACCAGTGAACCAGAGTCCAGATCAGGCCTGATCCAGGACCATCAGAGTCCAGATCAGACCTGGTCCAGGACCATCAGAGTCCAGATCAGACCTGGTCCAGGACCATCATTCCAGATGATACACCAGATTCCAGATCAGAAATTCAGAGACAGAGAATTAGACTGTGGTTTAAAGTGTGAGGGTTCTGGACCAGGTCTGGACCAGCTGAGTATCAGAGGACAGTCCTGGACCAGGTCTGGACCAGCTGAGTATCAGAGGACAGGCCTGGACCAGGTCTAGACCAGCTGAGTATCAGAGGACAGGTCTGGACCAGGTCTAGAGAACCAGGTGTTCATCCAGTCCAGCAGGGGGCAGCACTGAGAGTCTGAGCTGGAAACACAAAGCAGGTTAAAGCAGCAGCTGATTTATCTTCATCTGAGAAGCAGCAACAGGATCAAGACCAGGACCAGGACTGGGATCGGGATCAGGATTAAGACAAGGCCTGGGATCGGGATCGGGTCCAGAAGCAGAACCAGGACCAGGATGGACCAGGACTGGGCTCAGTTCGTGGGAACCAGGATCCGTCCTGGTTTAAAAAGAGAGAAGGAGAGAGTCAGAAACAGAGACAGACACGTGAAGAGAACTGGTATAAACTGGTCTGAACTGGTATGATATGGTATTGTGATATTGTGATATGGTATTGTGGTTTTGTGACCTGGTATTTTTACCATACTGTACGTTGTTCTTATTTTCATCTCTGTACAATTGTTGTTGTTGTGTGAACCGCGGGACTACGGATGGAAATTAGCCTAGAGCTAAATCTGGTGTTTATTATTTACATTCTTAGATGTTCATTAATACGAAGAGTCCCGTTACAAATAAACAAATAAATGAAAATGAAATGAAATGAACTGGTCTAAACTGGTCTAAACTGGTGTAAACTGGTGTAAACTGGTCTGACCTCGGGCCTTCCTCTTGTAGTAGATGAATCCAGCCAGAGACAAGATCAGACCCAGGATCAGTCCTGAGGCTCCGATGGCGATTTTGTTCCTCTCTGACTCAGGCATGGACGGATCTGAGGACAGACAGGTAGAGACAGACAGGTGAGAGACAGACAGGTAGAGACAGACAGGTAGAGACAGACAGGTGAGAGACAGACAGGTAGAGACAGACAGGTGAGAGACAGACAGGTAGAGAGACAGACAGGTAGAGAGACAGACAGGTATTGTGGTATATTGATGTGTTGATGAAAAGAAGGGATCACCGCCGACACGTCTTCACTTGTGTTCAAAAAAGGAGTTTATTAACAAGAAGAAGAACAACAAAAATGCCGAATCCTGGAGCATCTCTGGTGCCAATGTGAGAAGTTCTCTCTACTGGCCCAGAACTCTGAACTTATGTACCTTTTCTTGACTCCCCCTTCTGCAGGCAGAGAAGGGCCCTAAAGCAGATGTTAAAGTGATGGTTCACTCAAAATTGAAAATTGCACTCATTATCTACTCCCCCTCATGTGGACTAAGGGCTGGGAGAAGTTTCAGAGTCCTCCGTGGCTTCTCTGAGTTACAGGGGGTCTCGGCGTAGCAGTGCATGTCCATATGACGGTTGAAAATGGATACCAACTGTCTTCATAACAAAAAGACACACCAAAAAACATCCAAATACCTCCATGCTGCTCGTATGTAATGTCCGTCTCATATTGAAGCCCCAAAACGCGAAATTGTCCCGAAAAAATTAAAATAAGTCTATATTTCAAGCTTGTTTGTAGTGGAGCTCCTCTTCCCAGTTCGTCAAATTTGGACGAACTGGGAAGAGGAGCTTCAAGAAACTTCCGCTACAAAACAAGCTTGAAATATAGACTTATTTAAATTTTATCGGGACAATTTCACATTTCGGGGCTTCAATATGAGACGGACATTACATACGAGCACTATGGAGGTATTTGGATGTTTTTTGGTGTGTTTTTTTGTTAGGATGACAGTTGGTATCCATTTGCAGCCGTTGTATGGACATGCACTGCTATGCCGAGACCCCCTGAAATTTCAATTTTGGGTGAACTATCCCTTTAAATGACCCTTGACCTATCCCTTAACCTTTAGGCTAACTGAAGTCACCACATCCTGTCTCCCAAAACCGTTAGCAGTTGGAGAAAACAAAAGAACCAATCATTCACATTGACCAGACAGGCTTCATGAAGTCAGATGACTTCTAAGCAGGACATAGATTCCATTAGCAGAGCAGAGATCCACACATTCCTTCAGTTCCAGACAAGGCACACATACAAAAAAGAACATAATACATAATGATGATACAAGATATTAAAGCAAGGAAGTTAAGGTGTGTAATACACTACAGTATTTACCCCAGTCAGTGATCATGGGTTCCTTCAGACTGGCGTGCTCCACCTTACAGGAGATCTTCTCTCCAGACCTGCAACACAAACCAGACCAGTATTAGAATAGATGAGCCTGTGCATATTCTCATTTGTCCAGGTCATAGTAATACTATAGTATTTGTCTGGGAAGATGTTTCAGCTCTCATCCAAGAGGTTTCATCAGTTCATGTAGCATATGACCAGGCTGGGACTGGTCCAACTAACTGGTGTGGAGACCCAGTATTTAACCTGTTGTGTGGGCATTCACAAGGCACACAGTGACACAAGGCGATGTCACTGGTTCCCTTTTGAACTCCAAGTGCCAACGACAGTCGTTAAGTCACTGTCTTTGGTGGAAAGTTGGTTTCGACTTCGTTAGTGCCCTATTGTGTTATAACGACAGTCGTTGGAGACACTTGCCACTTGTGAACAGTTGTTATTCTTAGAGGCTAGATTGTTGAATCTCCTGGGAAGAATAGATGGTTTTTACACAGCGTCATGACAACATCCTCTGACCGCTGACCCTCACATCTGGTAGTACCTAGACCTAGACCTGGACCTGGACTCACCTGGGTGTGTACTCCAGGTGGGAGTGGATCTGGTAGTACCTAGACCTGGACCTGGACTCACCTGGGTGTGTACTCCAGGTGGGAGTGGATCTGGTAGTACCTAGACCTAGACCTGGACCTGGACTCACCTGGGTGTGTACTCCAGGTGGGAGTGGATCTGGTAGTACCAGTCGGCGTCTGCCAGCTCCTCGGTGGAAGTGACATCAGAGTTCACTTCCTGTCCGTCTCTGATCCAGCTCACTCTGATCTGTTTGGGGTAGAAGTCGAAGACGCTGCAGACCAACATGGCAGGATGGTTCCCAGAGGGGGGGGTGGTGGAGTGGAGCCAGACGTTGGGCTCGACTGGAACAGATCAATTACATTATTGATTATCATTATTATCATTGTTAGGGTGGCACAGTGGTGCAGTGGTTAGCACTGTCTCTTCACAGCAAGAGGGTTCTGGGTTCGAACCCGCCGGCCGGCTGGGGCCCTTCTGTGTGGAGTTTGCATGTTCTCCCCGTGCATATATGTATATGTCAGCCCTGCGATAGACTGGCGACCTGTCCAGGGTGGACCCCGCCTCTTACCTGAAGTCAGCTGAGCCATTTTCTGAACCTATTCACTGCTCTATCAACGTATAGGGCCCTAGTTTCCTTGACCGAGCGAAGTCTAAGCTCAGCGCAGCTTCGCCACGTCAACGGGGTGTGGCCCAGGTCCATTTCGCAAGATTGGTGGGCCGCGCAGTCAGACTTAGACCAGCGCAACCCCTCCCCTCGTCCCTCCCACCGGCGCAAACGGCAAAGAGGGAGGAGAGAGGGCAGGAGGGAGACAGGAGGAGGAGAGAAAGGCGTGGAGTGGGTTTGACACAGCCGAGTCAGATCTTCACCAATCAAATGAGCTCCTCTCCTCACCTTTAACTGCGCGGCGGGTGATGCGCGCTGCAAGTTTGTCATTTTATACTTGGACATGGACGGAGGAAACAGCGACGCCAGAGGCCGAACCTCTCCCCGGAGGAAACAGCTGTTTCCCCGGAGGTCCGAGCTCAGAGTGACCAATAATGAGTTTACTAATATACTTAACCAGGATTGATCTGATACACTGAGAACCGGTGCTCAGTGTAAGAAACAACAACTAATAAACTAATAAAGAAACTCACATTTATTCAAACTCTGTGTAAGCAAGATGAAGGTGTAGGCTACACTAATCACAACATAAACAAACACCATGCGGAATGAAATCAGAGTAAAGGACGCGCTCTCTCTCTCTCTCTCTCTCTCTCTCTCTCTCTCTCTCTCTGTCCTCCTCTCTCTCTCTCTCTGTCCGTCTCTTTTTTTCTCTTTTTTTTCTGTGATAGAGATGCTGAGTATACTGTAGTAGGCTATATACTGACTATCTGATAGCGAGGCTGTTGTGGTGGGCTAAGAGAGATGAAGATTTGTGTTTTGTTTTTCATTACGGCTGCGTGATGCGGTCGCTCGCTCTAATGAATTAATAAGTAAATAAATAAATAAAGCGATCATCACAAGGGCAGAGTGGTATCTCAACACGGCAGCGACATGCAGTCATCCACCCTCAGTCCTGCTTGGGACATCCACAGCTGCTTTTCAGTGCCAGTTCGTCCCTGCTGTGTTAATTCAGGTGGAGTTTCCATTACGCACCGACAGCCTTTGATCTCTGCTTTGATCTGACGTCAGATGTGACGGGACAATCTATATAGATATAAATTCACGTGTTGATTCCGTTAGTTGCATTAAATAGTGGTTATTGTGGATATTTATTGCATTGAAATGTGTCTGGAACTGTGGAGATCTGCCTGTGAGGTCTTGGTGACGTGTGTGCACTGCAGGTCAGTCAGTCAAACTTCCACTGCACCTGCTGCGCTCCGCGCTGCGCTGAGAGTAGACCTGGTTGGAGGTGGCGAGCTTTCAGCGCAACCTCGGCGAGACATTTTCGCACAAAACTTCCACTGCACCAAGCTGAATCTGTGACGCCTCCCCCTGCTGCGCTGCCACGCCTATCTCAGCGCAGCGCGATCTGCCAATCTTCCAATCTGACTTTGCGCTAGGCTGCGCTGGTCGAAACTTGCATTAGACCAGCTGTGCTACCTTGCGCCACCTGCGCTGCGCCAGCAAACTAGGGCCCATAATGTCAAATCGCTATATTTCCCTGTTTAAAATGCACTGCAAGATGCAGTTCCCCTCCAAACCGCCAAAATGCCACATGTCCTGTCTCAACCAATCAGAATTCGGTGAGCTCTCTGTTTTTTCTGAATTGAGGTCCCATGGCGAACTTCACTTCCGCTTCCACTTAAGCCGGGTTCAGACTACACGATTTCAGGCCGATTTTGACACGATTTCGTTGTGGCCGACACATTTCCAGCGATTTTGCGTCTACGACACTCTACGATGCTGTACGACGCCCCGATGGAAAGTCTAGCATGTTAGAATTTTTTTTATTTCCTCGCCTGGTCTGACATCTCCTACGACGTGAACCTTGATGTCGACCAATAGGACGACATCAAGGACGCATTGTTTATACCCAGTGAACATGTGCTTCATGTCCGCAATATTTCTATTTATGTATTTATTTTCTGTATCATATTTGTTTTTCAGTTATTATTAATGTAATGTTTACCCTACTGCACTACTACTAGATATGTTTTGTAAATGAGTGATAAATAAAGCTGAAAAAAAGCTACATGTGCGCAATATAAGTTAATGCTGAGGTTTACACATCTGTTAATATCCCCCACGTTCTCTGTGAAGGACAGACAGTCAGACTGTCCTCTTCACCAGACCCAGGAACGGCTCTCTCATTTTTTCTTCCTTTTAATTTTCGTGTCTGAGCAGAAGACCGCTATCACACACAGCGCTACAGTATCCATGATTGACAGTTTGTTGCGACGCCTCCCCGATGGCCTATGAACTCGTACAGGTTGGTCGTGAACGATGACTGCCAGTCTCCCGGCCAAGACACGGAAAGAATTTATGCCATTGTGATCTTTTAGTCTGACATGGAGACCATCATGGAAGACAAAAAAATCATGTATTCTGAACCCGGCTTTAGGCTCTCTATAGGCCTATTTCACGAGATTCGGAAGTGACGTCACACAGGGTAAATCAACATCCGGTCCGGTCAGCTGCGGCTAGAGCGATTGACAGAGTGGCGACACTTTTCATTCAAACAAACTAATACGACCGCCACAAAAGATTTCATCAGTGAGACTAACATTAATCTCCTGAAAAAAGTTTAACCAGTCAGCGGTAAACCTCTAAAAACCTGTGGATAAAGTTACATGGATGTAGCCTACGAGCATCTGCCTACTAGCCCCCGGTCGCTGCCTACTAGCCCCCGGTTGCTGCTCCCTCTGCATTTCTCCCAAAACAAGCACATTTCCTAACAGGCAATATCTGGATAAACTGACAACAGGCTGCGGATTTAACGGCGATGTTCTCACATTAAAGAATATTAAAAGTTTTAGCAGCTTTACTGCTATCACTGTCAGTTGCTGCTGAACGGCGATAGCGATGCTAATTTGTTAGCCCGTCGTTAGCATTAAGCTAGCGGACGTTATGCTTAGTTAGCATTAAGCTAGCGGACTTTATGCTTAGTTAGCATTAAGCTAGCGGACTTTATGCTTAGTAGTGGTACTGGCTGTGTGTGGTTTGAAGGTTGTTTCAAATAATGTGGGTTTGAGTGAACATCTTTGATGATTAAATACATATTGCTGCTTAATATGTTTTATGTATGGCATTATTACAGTAGGCTAATGATTAGCCGCTAATCTTCCATTTGGACAGTGACAAATAAAACCTTGAAGCAAGAAGATTTTGTTGGAGAACTGACATTGATATACAGTAATTCAGTAATGTGAACCAGTGTAGCCTACGGTTTAGTTTTAATATTTTGCCGTTCAAAAGCAAGCTAAACAAAGTCTTTTCCATCATCTCTTCGTATAGCCTACCCTGCTAGAAAAACCAGCATGGAAATGCTGCTGGTCTATGCTGTTTTTTTTTTTTTAGCAGTAGCCAAAACCCACTTCTTTCTCAGGTCTTTCTTTCGGCAACTCATGGAAATGCAAGTACGGCTGTTTTTGTCTAGAATTTGTACACTGAGGTACGCACATGGATGTATTATATTACGCAGCAGAAACTTTTATTTTTGGATTCAGCCATTGCGCTTCCGCGACCGGAAGTAGTTTTACCCTGTAACGGAAACCGGAAGTACCTAAACCCGGAAGTCGTGAAATAGGCCTATTGGCAACCACCTCAAGTTGCCGTGGTAACCTCTGAGCCTGAGGCCAGAGCCATAGAGACCAGAGACTCCTCTGATTGGCTCTGAGCCCTGTCTACCAGACATTTAGATCAAAGCCCTGTCAAACACAACCACACACACACACACACACACACATATGCGCACGCACTCCTCTACCACATACACACGCACGCACACACACATACACACACTGGTAACTTTATGTGATTACAGTTACAGATATATGCACACACCAAAACACACTTGCACGCCTATGCATGCACTCCTCTCCCACACCACAAACACAACACAGGTGACTGACTGTGGTTACAGCTCCTCCATATCAGTGCTTATAGAAATCATGTGCCTGATCAGCTCTGTCTTGACCTTAAGATCGTGGGTTTGATTCCCATGTTGACAGAGATGGAAATCCTGGCAGTAGCCCTCCGTGGTCCTATCAAAATTTCTCAGAGGAAATTTTCGAGTTGATATTATTGTCGGTTGTTGGTCGACATCAGACTGTGAACTGAGTGATGAGTGTGAGGAAGGAAGCACTGATCAATAATCAATACCCTGATATTGACTGAGTACCTTTCATAGTAAATGTAGAATACAGTCACATCCAGACAGTGTCATCATCATCATCAATACTGATATCAGAAGGCAGATCAATAATAGACTGACTGTAAGAAAAAGATGGATCAATAAACAAGTAAGGTCTGAATGAGGATCAATAACTGATTGATTGTTGTTAAATGAGAAATGTGATTGACAGTTAGACGATTGACAGCTGATCAGCAGCTGCAGTGACTGTGTTTCTCCAGCAGGTGGAGACAGAGACTGATAGATCACAACCTGTCAATCAACATGATGATGATGATGAGGCGGTGTGTGGCGCAGTGGTTAAGGTGGCCGCCCCATGTAGAGGCTACCGTCCTCAATGCAGGCGCCCCCGGTTCGAATCCCACGTCCGGCAGACCTTTCCTGCATGTCATTCCCCCTTTCTCTGCCTCCCCCTTTCCTGTCTATTTCACTGTGCTGTCAAATAAAGGCAAAAAAGCCCCCAAAATATACTTTAACATGATGATGATGATGTCACAAACACACTGAGCTGTAACACGATGATGTCACAACCACACTGAGCTGTAACGTGATGATGTCACAGACACACTCACCTGACTTAGTCAGAGCATTCTGGTAGAAAACGCCATCGTTGTTCAGACAGTATCTCTCCCTCTGAGCTCTCCTGCTCACCACCTCTGGACCTTTGTTGAAGCGTTCAGCGTTGCTCACTCCCAGCTCAGTGTATCCTACGTACTTGTCCACTCTGCTGTCAAACCTGAGGAACTCCAGTTTGTTGTAGTAGTAGGACTGGATGTAGGTGGTGCCGCTCAGTTCAGTGGAGTTAAAGTCACAACGATTCACCATAAAATGCCTAAATCCATCTGTGGAGCAGAGTCAGAGAATTATCACTGAGTTCATCAATGTATTGATCGGTATAGTGTCTAGATGTGTTGATAGATCAGAGTATTGATCAGTATAGTGTCTAGATGTGTCGATAGATCAGAGTATTGATCAGTATAGTGTCTAGATGTGTCGATAGATCAGAGTATTGATCAGTATAGTGTCTAGATGTGTCGATAGATCAGAGTATTGATCAGTATAGTGTCTAGATGTGTTGATAGATCAGAGTATTGATCAGTATAGTGTCTAGATGTGTTGATAGATCAGAGTATTGATCAGTATAGTGTCTAGATGTGTTGATAGATCAGAGTATTGATCGGTATAGTGTCTAGATGTGTTGATAGATCAGAGTATTGATCGGTATAGTGTCTAGATGTGTTGATAGATCAGAGTATTGATCCTACCTGCTGTGGAGACGGCGCTGAGGAGCAGGACGAGGCTCAGACAGGTTGAATCCATGTTCGTGTGTTGACCAACACTGACTCTGTCTGACTGAGAGCTGCTGGAAAAAGACCAGGGCGGAGTCACATGACCTGACTGTCACCTGTTACCAGGCAGACAACTCTGGCTCCGCTCTGCTGCTGCTGGGACACACACACTCAGTTTGGTCTGTGACTCTACAGACCAGGGTCAGTTTACAGGTATACTTTAACTAAACTTTTAACACAGAACTATGAAATGAAATATGGAATTTAGTACCTGAGAGGCACTGAGAGTCCGCGACAGTGTCTATGACAGATAAGACTACACAAATACACCCATCCTAACATGTATATGATAATCCATTGACCCACCAATTGATTATTAAAAAGGCTTGGTTGGAAACAAACGCATACGACCGGGAGGAGGCAGGAAAACAGCTGAGAATTGAGCCACATGTCAGCTACGGGTACGAATGGAAACAGAACGTTGACAGAAAGTCATTGTCGAGCCCATCAAAAAAATTAAAAATAATAATTCAGACTAAAAAAATTTTTTTATGGAAAAGCAATAATTTCATTCTGTACCCCTCTAAACGCCCCCTGGATGTATTATTTTTGAAAAAATATAGCTTTTAATAAATATTCTACATATTCAACCTTTAAACATGCAGGATTTCAATGTTTTCTTCTCCCTTTAGCATTTCTACTGCTTTTTATGTTTCAGCTTTAGCATTAGCATTTTCAACATTGCTTTAGCAGTTTCTTCAACTAATTTAGCATTGATTCAACAATTTCTTCAGCTCATTCAGCATTGCTTCAGCAACAGCGTTCAGCTGCTTTCAGCATTCACACGCATTTTCTGCAGGAAATGCTATCTTTTTCTAGTTCTATTATCTCCTTCATCTTCCGGCCAGATTTCGGTTCGCTACTAGACCAGTGCAGAGGCAGAAAATCACTCTTTTTCTCCACGTTTCTGTCTGTCTCAGCCTGGGGGGCCCCTATCGCCGTGGTAACCACCTGGAGTTGCCGTGGTAACCTCTGTGGTTCTCAGGCCAGAGCTCGTTAACTTCATAAACAATCCACCTGGCGCTCGTTTAAATGTTTATAAACACAGACACAGCTAAATCAGACTGACACAGGATGCAGCTCATAGTCACACACACACACAGACTCTAGAACCAGCTTCATGTGATTACAGTTACACACACACACACACACATCAAAACACACAGGTAACATACAAATGCGCGCGGAAGTGCGCACTCCTCTCCCACACTCTAACACACACAGGTAACTTCATGTGATTACACACACACACACACACACACACACACACACACACACACACACACACACACACACACACACACACACACACACACACACACACACACACACACACACACACACACACACAGTTAACCTAATGTGGTTAGCCTACAGCTCCTCCATATCAGTGCTTATAGAAAGATGATCATGTGTCTGTCTGATCAGCTCTGTCCTGACCTTAAGATCGTGGGTTTGATTCCCATGTTGACAGAGATGGCAAAACCGGCAGTAGCCCCGTGGGCCTTTCAAAATTTCCCGAGAGGAAATTTTCTAGTTATCTCTACTACTACTGCCCTGGACACGGAACCCGGACACAGGGCAGCATAAAGAAGAGATATCCATTTAATAAAACTGTCACCTAGATCGAATTTCTTCAGGTCCAGGGGCTTTATTGTTTGGTAAAGTGTTGATAGCCTCTTTAACTTCCTGACATGTAATGGGCCTGTTTAACAGTTCCCTTTGTGCTTTCGAGGCTTGAGGGAGATAAACAGTGGAGAGGAATTTGTCCTGACCCTAACCCTAACCCTAACCCCAAAATTCTCTACATAGTAACGAAGATTCATCCACATTAATATGAGACTTTTTCATAACCAAATACAAACTCCTCATTGTCCCGTTACAGTAAGAGTGAACTCCCCTGTGTTTGAGCCCATGGTGCGTTCAGGTGCTTGTGTTCCAGTAGGACTTCACCACGCTCTCCTCTGGTGCTCAGCAGCAGCTCTGACTCTGTCACTGTGACCACACTGAGTTTTCCTGCAGCACTTGAACGCAGCGTCTGCAGAAAGTTTCTCTTCAGCTGCTGCCTCCTCTACCCGGACACTGATGACATCACCTGCTCTCTGCTCTGTGATTGGCTGCTGGGACTCTAAGACCGAGCTGCTGCCGGACTCGCTGTCAGTTGCTGTCAGTCGTCTCTCAGGTCAACAGACGCTCAGACTGTGTCAGTGAACTACTGACGAAGACCATGATGAAGGTGTCGGAGCTGCTCCTCTTCCTCGGCTGTGTCGTCTGTGTCTGTGCTGACGGTGAGTAAAGAGCTACTGACACAACTACTGACAACTACTGACAACTACTGACACAACTACTGACACGACTACTGACAACTACTGACACTGAGACAGCTACTGACACGACTACTGACAACTACTGACACAACTACTGACACGACTACTGACACGACTACTGACACAACTACTGACACGACTACTGACAACCGCTACTGACACAGCTACTGATACAACTACTGACACTGAGACAGCTACTGACACTGAGACAGCTACTGACACAACTACTGACACTGAGACAACTACAGACGGTCAGTGACCCAGGTCTTGTCTGTCCAGGTGTCCATGTGAACATTCAAGTCAATGGATGTTCAGACACTGATGGAGAGGAGGTGTACGCTCTGGATGGAGAAGAGGTCTGGGTTGCAGACTTCGTCAACAAGGAGGGAGTGGAGCCTCAGCCCAGTTTCATTGATCATATCAGCTACCCGGAGGGAACTTATGATAATGCTGAGGGCAATCAACAGGTCTGCAGATCAAACCTGAAGATCCTCCTTGATGTCATGAAGAACATTCCACTGACCAATGGTAAAGTCTGATCTGATTCTCACTGAGTCACTTCAGTTAATGAGTCACTTCAGTTAATGAGCTCATTAATATGTAGAAATTATCAGTTCATTATTATTGATTCAGTCGATCAACTTATTGTTGGAATGCTTTCGACTGATTAGTGTGAATGCTGAAAGCATTCCCACTATTGTTATTCTGTTCGGCCATTTTGTTTAAACTTAGTGTGAATGCTGAAAGCATTCCCACTATTGTTATTCTGTTCGGCCATTTTGTTTAAACTTATTATTAGTGTGAATGCTGAAAGCATTCATTATTAGTGTGAATGCTGAAGGCATTCACTCTATTGTTATTCAAATCTTTAAACTTATTATTCAAGGTCTTCCGCTCTTTTTCTGCAGTTTTCAGCTCCTTCATACTTTGTGCTATTTTAACAATTCATATATCAAAACGTGCAGTTTTCTCTGGACAATCCTGCTATTATTTTTCTCTTTTCAACTATTTATTCATTAGATTCACATGACGTCACTGTGTTTCTGCGCCGCCATATTTGTGTCCGAATCATAGGTCCGAATCAGGGCAATCTGGGTGTAGCGGTTTTGGTACTCATCCTTGCGTTGTGTAGTTTTAACATACGAGTCAGACTTTCACCGTTGGCAACCTCGCCGTTTATTGTGCACACATGGACTGACCTGGCAGAGAAATCCACATTTACAGTCAGTCCAGCTCTTCTTTTCTCACACACACACACATACACGGCAGGGAAACAGCATCTCCGACTGCCTAAACATTCTCAAAACTAACATAAAATAACACAAAGCGTACCTGGCAGAGAAATCCACATTTACAGTCAGTCCAGCTCTTCTTTTCTCACACACACACATACACGGCTGAAAAATGTAAAACGAAAGGAAAGTGCAGGTTAGCTACCACATGTAACCATAGCCATGTTGTAAACAGCAATAAAAGAAAAACACCGTCAACTTTATATGGAAAAGGACATGCTTGACCGTTTGGGAGCTATATGCTTAAGAAATACAACTTAAACCACCCCTTAGCATTGAAATTAAAGTAATTAATATGAAACAATAGCGGAGCTCGTAGCTTGTACACCTACCAGGGAAACAGCATCTCCGACTGCGGCTACCCCCCGGGGTGCACGACCCTAATCCGCAGGGGTGATGCATTTAATTACCATAGGAAAAACAAGTTTTTGTGTTGTGTGGTGAGTTTTTATGGCAAGTGGAATCAAATTATCTTTTAACTCCGTTACATGGGCACAGATCACAGCATATCACGTTACCAGAACAAGTGGAGTAGTAGGAGGAAATCAGCAAGAGACCGAAAATTGACGTTATTTGAAAGATGCCAGGATTATATTGTGCTGTTGACTGTGATAGCAGTCGCCAAAGAAACCCCGGACTGCAGTTTTATTCCATCCCAAAAGACGTAAAGTTATAGGCGGAATAAATGGTTGACTGCAGGCAGTCTATCAGTGCAGCGTGGGCTGTGACAAGTCTCACAAAAAGAGGGGATTCACTTTCTGCATTTTGATTACTTTCTTATTAATTACTCACTGATTCTGCATTTAGGGTCTTTTATTTCTGTATAACAGACCGTTGCTAATTAAAACGGGCCGTTGCTAGGGACGCCGCTCTGATCAGCGGAGCAGGGCAGAAGAACTATCAAGGATTTTTACCTTGTGTTTCATTTTTACCAGCTTCAGACTAATTGTGATGTTAGAAAAATGACTTGTAGCTGGTTAGAGGGAGAGTGGAGGCTCTCTGCCTCCCTCACCGCTGCTGGAACCAAACCTGCGATCAGAGCGGACAGAGCGGACGGGCCAGCGCAGTGTCACAGCTGTGACCAGCTGTGTCTGTGCCACCACAAACGCGTCCCGTATCGTAATCTCTTATGACAGACAGGACGACATAAATGCGCACATCGTAACATTTACATGATAATTCATCAATCTACTGATTGATTATCAAAAGCTCGTTGAAAACAACTACACACGAGTCGACCGAGAGGAGGGTGAGGAGCAAACAGCGGAGAAGTGACCGGACTTCGGACTTTGATCAACATTACGTCTCTAATGAATGAATTAATTCATAAACTGTGTAATAAGTGTGATAATATAGAGTTAGTCTGTTGTTATAGAGATATAAACCCAGACAGGATGTATGAAACCCTGTCATTTTGTCAAGAAACTGTCATTTCCATCCTGCGGTTTGCATGCTGTCATATGAGGAGACCTGTCAAATCGGACACAAATATGGCGGCGGTCCCTTCGACGTGACGTCACTGCAACCCATGAATACTTTTTAAAATATTTAACTTTTTCTGCAATTTTTCTCCCATAGGAAATGAATTGAAACAGTCTTCAAACTCTTCAAATCTTCTGCTTCTTTCAGCCTCTATAGCTTTAGCATACTTTCAGCTACAGACTTCATTCAACTTTTAAACTGATCACAAACCTTTAACCTATTTAGCTATATCTCAGCTTATTGATATCTTCAACAGTTTCAGATATTTGGCAGTTTTAAAATCATTAAAATTTCTGACAAAATTCAAGTTTAACATGGGAATCAATGGCACGGAATGTTCAGGGTTAGAGTGGGTGACATCATCAGCTAGAGCAGTGGTTCTCAAACTTTTTTTCGTCATTCCCCACTTTTAACAAGTGGGGATTTTCAAGCCCCACTTCCCCCTGTCGCCCCAACAAAAATTACTTCAAATGTATTGAACTTACTAGCACTAAGTATATCAGTCATATTTCATGAGTAAAAATCAAAAAAATGAAATAACACAAAGTTCAAAAAGAGAAGTGCAGATCAAAAACGAAAAGTAAAAGTAGGCTACAGTAGTCAAATAATGAAACAGTGTTTCATTTGCAATCTGTGCAAAAAACAAAAACATGAACAAGTGAACTTTCCCTGCATTAGTGGCTGCAATGTGCCTGTTTTGCACTGCACATCCTCGGGGTTGCAGGCTTGAAACTGCCTCAAGTCATGCTCAATGTTGAGCTGAGAAGTGTGTGTGTGTGCGCGCGTGCGTGTGTTTTCATCTCTCTCGAGTCTGACATAAGCTATAAAACGCACGAAAAAATGTTCGCATTTGTCAATCGCTATGTTTTATTTGGGAAGGGTGCTTCATTTTGACAATTGACCGGATTCTCTCGTTGTTTCATGTGTGACTTCCTGCCAAGATTGACGCGGCTCGCGCACAAAACTGACCAGATGCCGAACCGATTAGGGCGCGACTTCCACCACTGGTCTGAACTACACGATCGGTACTTGAGCACCGAAGGGAAGCGGTCTCTGTTCCGCGCTATTCGCGGTGCTTCGGCGTCCGGTGTGAACCCGGCAGCCTGCTACCAGAGCCAGTCTCTATTAGAAATTCTCTGCTGCTGCTGCTGCTCCTGCTGCTGCTGCTACCTTGTTGTCCCGCTGCAATTAACATCCCAACGTCAATCATTGTTTTTGCACTTTAGTTCCAGGTTACATTTTTTCCCCCGGTCTCCTAATGCTTTTTAATAATTTTAGCTATCCATTATTACTTTGTTTGTGTGTGGCTGTTTTGTTTAGAGTGAATTATCTTTGTTGTCAATAGCATTTACATGAAATTGAAAATTCCCTCCCGTTTGTCGCGCCCCACCTGTCATGCCTCCGTTCCCCACCAGTGGGGCGCGCCCCACACTTTGAGAAGCACTGAGCTAGAGTGAGAGAGGGTCTAAAAATCCTCTCACACTTTTCTCTCTAACCTGTCAGCACGGCCACAAATTACACTCTAGACACATAATTTTCTCCACTTTTTGTAGACAAGCTCATCCTCGATCTCTGCATGTGCTCAAAAAACCAGAGAGACTGACAGATTTTTTTTTTTTTTTTTTTTTAGCATTGTTTGTTTGTTTACCTTGTTTATTAGCTTTAATGGCAATGGCTTATATAATGTTTTTAATAATAATCATACTTAGCCTATGTAGGCTACTCCCACTGTATACATATTACTTTAACCTTCTGTTATGTATTTAGTTGAGCTTAATAATAGGGTTTGGGGGTGGTCCACTAGGGGGAGCTCTAGGCATAGGTCAGGGGTTAATTGCATAGTTTTGTTTGTTGTTGTGCAGTCCTCATGAGAAGTGAGCCTGTTTTTCCCTGGCTGTACTGAAGTGCTATTGAAGCTCATTCATTCTCCACTCCACTCTCTGGTCGTGTTCATAGACAGAGAAGATCTAATACCTTCAAAGTTATCTAGCAAACGTAACATTACCGCTGCTAATGTCTTTTGAACTTTGTGAAGTTTTACAAGGAAAAACAGGAGATCGGCGGAGATTAAGCGTTAGCTTGTAGCTAACGTTAGCTAGCGTCGTTAGCTACAAGCTAGTGAGTGACCAAAACAATGATTTTTCCCCATTTTTCGCAAAAGTCAGGTAATGCCCGTTCAATCGCTATTGAGCTACGTCTGTCCTCTATCACGGACACTATTTTTCTGATGTATAAGTTAATTCAAATTTTCCTTACAAGCAATTTAAATCTGCCTAATTTTCAATGGTTTCCAATGGGAGTTAACCCTTCCGTGACCATTGTTTGTCCAACCTAGCAACAGTAACCGTGGGGGGCGGGGCCTTGACAAAGGGTCAATTGACATAAGTACAGACAACAACAGGAAAAGACATGCCACGTTGATACATGAATGTAGTGTTAGGTGTATGTGTGTGTGTGTGCGTGTGCGTGGATGAGAGGTAAGTGGAGTGCTATTACTTGTATACAATATGGTATAGAATACGGTAATAGTGACAGTATTAATAATAAAGAAAATAAACAGATAATGATAATATTAGGGATAATGAATAGATAATAAGAGAAAGGACCAATACATGTATATAATAATGAAATAAGACTGAAAATAAAGGGACAAAAAAAAAAAAAAAAAATTATAATTTGTAAAAGAGATGCATGTAATCATTTTCATTTGTGTAGAATAATTTTCATGATAGTGATAAGTTGCAATGAGAGGTGAGGTCAGGCCGCGCCGCCGGAAGGAGGGCAAGCAGGGGCCCGCCGCGTCCCGCCCCGGAGCCCAGCCGGGAACCCCACTAGGAGACCCACAGGGCAGCAGTGAGAGGATCTCCCATTTCACCTCCCCTTATTTTTCCTCTATTCACCTTCCTCTCTCTTTCCCCTCTTTTTTTCCCCCATCTTTGATTTAAATTTGGGTGATTGTGCCTTGGACCGCAGCCAAACCCAGAGGTGGGTGCTGGTCCACTGCATATCTTCACTGAGCCTATCCCAGTCAAGGCAACTCCCAGGCCCTTGGGAGGGGGTCTGCCCACTAAGGGGAGGCTTCCCCCCCCCCCCCCCCCCCCCTTCTCTTCCCTGCCCCCCCCCGCCGATCCCGCCCTAATTTGTAATTTTCATTATATTTCTTAATTTATTTATATTTTGATAAAAGGAGGAAAGGTTGGGTTGCCTTTTCTAACTTGCGACTGTGAGAAAAGTTTTTGCCCTACAAACATTTAATGCACATCACCACGCTCAGGAAGGGATTTTGAACCAGTCAGTCTCTACCAGAGATGTTCACAAGTCTTTTTTTGCAAGTCCAAGTCAAGTCTCAAGTCTTTGGTCACGAGTCCGAGTCAAGTCTCAAGTCTTTGAGGGGTGAGACTTCATCAAGTCCCAAGTCTTTGGTCACGAGTCCAAGTCAAGTCTCAAGTCTCTAAAAAATAAAAGTCTCCTGTCTCTTCTGGTTGTAATGACCCTTCTATCATCTGCTGCTATCCGGCCTACTAAGGATACTGCACAGCTATATCTAAGAAATTCAAAGCATTTACTGTAGGTTATTATCACTCCTTTATCTATACAGTATTGATTAGTTGTTTATTATATGATCACTTTAAACAGGATATTGCAATGTAATATGAAGAAAACACACAATGAAAGCTTTCCTTTAAAGGAAACTGTTCTGAGTCAAGAAAGAATCAAGGCTGCTCTGTCCCTCTGCACTGGCCTTTTCTCTTTTTTTTCGAGTCCCAAAACACGAGTCCGAGTCGAGTCTGAAGTCTTTTGGGCACGAGTCCAAGTCAAGTCTGAAGTCTCTGTGGGTGCAACTTAAGTGCGACTCGAGTTCGAGTCGCAAACTCGAGTCCCCATCTCTGGTCTCTACCACACTCTGATAAGAGGTACGGTTCTCTTTGGCTGTTGTTCAGGAGCTGCACCGAGCTCAAATCTCACTGCTCTGCTCTGTGTGGTGCTTATCTATTTTACTTTCTAAGTCCAATGCACACACACACACACACACACACACACACACACACACACACACACACACACACACACACACACACACACACACACACACACACACACACACACACACACAGGTGGAGCTTAGGGCATAGGATGCAGCTTTTAACATGTGTCAAGTCTATCTATCTATCTATCTATCTATCTATCTATCTATCTATCTATCTATCTATCTATCTATCTATCTATCTATCTATCTATCTATCTATCTATCTATCTATCTATCTATCTATGTCTTTCTTTCAAACCCTCTGTCTCTTTTTTCTCTCTTTTTCTTCTTTCTTTCTTCTACCCCTTCATCTGTATTTTAACTTCTTTCTTTCTTTCTTTCTTTCTTTCTTTCTTTCTTTCTTTCCCTCTCTATCTCTATCTACCTCTTTCTATCTATCATCCCCCTCTCTCTCTTTTTCTTCTTTCTTCGAACCATTGTAGCATTGCTACAGAATCCTTCAGCAGATTTACAAGATTGACGTTGATGTTAATTTTGTTCTTTAGCTATTTAAACTGAAAATACACATTTCCCCATTTTGGTCATGTTGAACACATTGTTTTACACTTATCCTAAACTACTGAGGCTCTTCTCAACCATTTCACACCATTAAACCGGCTGTTTACATGTTCTACTCCTCAGCTAATGCTCGATCTATATTCTTCAACAATGTTCTTCTGCTGTCAGTTTACAATGCATTTCAGTAGGTATTCACTTTTTTTTTCAAATTCAGGAATTTTTCAAACTTTTCGTGTCTTCATCATCCTCTTCAACAAATCAAGTAATTTCCAGCCATTTCATACAAAATCTTACATCTTCTACTTTTAAATATATTCTCAGCCATTGCTTCGGCTATGTTAGCGCTGGTTCATCAGTTTACCTTCCTGTTAGGTTAGCTGCAGATTTCAACTATTCAACCATTACATTTAAACAGGCAGGATTTCAATGTTTTCTTCTCCCTTTAGCATTTCTACTGCTTTTTACCTTTAAAAAAGCATTCATCTCATACTACAAGTTATATGTTTCAGCTTTAGCATTAGCCTTTTCAACATTGCTTTGGCAGTTTCTTCAACTAATTTAGCATTGATTCAACAATTTCTTCAGCTCATTCAGCATTTCTTCAGCAACAGCGTTCAGCTGCTTTCAGCATTCACACGCATTTTCTGCAGGAAATGCTATCTTTTTCTAGTTGCTGATTGTTATTCCTCTCTGCCATTTTTTAAAAACATATTATTCTTACAACCCCCAACCTTCTCCAGATCAGCACCCCGACTTTGGAACTCCCTCCCCCAACCTGTTCGCGACTCTCCCACGCTCCTCTTATTCAAATCCCGTCTGAAAACCTACCTCTTCTCACAAGCCTACAACCTCCCCATCCCTAATCACCTCACCCCCCCATACTCTCCTCCCAACTCTCCGCATCCCCTGTAACCATTGTTGTACCTGTTGGTGTTGTGTTGTCTTTTTGCTTGTTCAGTTCAGCCATTTTTCTTTATTCTCTTTTTTTATTTGTGTGAACGCTGTTGTTCTTCTGTTTGGCCATTTTCTTTATACTTATTTCGAGTTCTTCTTCCCTTTTTTGGTCTTCAACTAGTCCTTCATACTTTGTGCTATTTCAACAATTAAAATATCAAGTTGTGCAGCTTTACTGGACATTATCGGAATGACTTTTCTCTTTTCAAATATTCATACTTTTTGCAATATTCAACTATTTCTGATTTTTTTCGTCCCATAGAGAATGCATTGGATCAGTCTTCAAACACTTCAAATCTTCTTACTTCTTTCAGCCTCTAAAGCTTCAGCATACTTTCAGCTAGAGACTTCATTCAAATTCTAAGCTGTAGACAAACTTTTTAAGTGTTCCTCTATGACTCAGCTTATTGATATCTTCAACAGTATCTGATATTTGGCAGTTTTAAAATCATTACATTTTTTGACAAAATCCAGCTTTATAATGGGTGTGTATTGCGTCTAACGAGCCGAGCTTAGAGTGCGTGACATCATTGTTAGAGTGGGAGAGAGCCTTCTGGATTTTTTCTGGCTAAACTGTCAGCACGGCCACAAATTAAACTCTAGACACATGATTTCCTCACCGTTTGTAGCCACACTTGTCCTGTCTCATGTGATGTGCTCAAAACAGCAGACAGACTTACAGAATTTTATTACAGAGCCTCTTTGTGCAGCTAGACCCGCTCCAGTGGCTCATTGACTTCAATACAAAAGTAGGAGCTGATTTTTTGAGAAAAGCAGAAATGACCCCTTTTTCTAACTCGCGAGTCCAAGAAAAGTTTTTGCCCTACAAACATTTTTTTTGTTTAAGTATATTTTTTGGCTTTTCATGCCTTTATTCGATAGGACAGTTGAGAGTGTGACAGGAAATGGGAGGCAGAGATGGGGGGATTGACATGCAGGATAGGGCCGTGCGACGCGGGATTCGAACCGGGGCCGCCTGCAGTGAGGACTATAGCCTCAACACATGGGGCGGGTGCTCTACCAACTGAGCTAAACACCGCCCCGCCTTATAAACATTTCTCCTTGCCCAGATGGTCATGACTCTGTGTGCAGTTGGTCCAGCTGTAGTGGCCAGCTCGTTATCAACGTCTATAAATAGAACAGTGCAGGTGCAGCCTGGCCTCTCGTTAAGATGTTTTTAAACACAGCCCCACACACACACATGATAAATCAGACTGACAGAAGATGCAGCTTTTAACATGTGTCAAGTTTCTGTATCTATCTATCTATCCATCCATCCATCCATCCATGCATCTATCCATCCATCTCTTTCTATCCGTCATCCCCCTCTGTCTGCCTTTCTTTCTCTCTTTCTTTATTTCTTTCTATCTACCCCATTTCTTTGTCTTTGTACTTTTACTTTTACTTTCTTTCTATCTATCCCCCTCTTTCTTTCTACCCCCTTTCTCTGTCTTTTTCTTTCTTTCTTTCTTTCTTTCTTTCTTTCTTTCTTTCTTTCTTTCTTTCTTTCTTTCTTTCTTTCTTTCTTTCTTTCTTTCTTTCTATCCCTCTCTGGCTTTTTACTTCTTTCTTTCTACTCCCTCTATCTCTATCTACCACTTTCTATCTATTATCACCCTCTCTGTCTCCTTTTCTCCTTTCTTTCATCTACCCCCTTTCTATGCATTTTTGCTTCTTTCTTTCTTTCTTTCTTTCTTTCTTTCTTTCTTTCTTTCTTTCTTTCTTCCGCCCATAGTAAGACATACCCTACTTATGTTTTAGCTTGAGCCTTTTTCAACATTGCCTAAGCAGTTTCTTCAGCTAACTCAGCATTGTTTCAACAATTTCTTCAGCTCATTCAGCAATAGCGTTCAGCTGTTTTCAGCATTCACACGCATTTTCTGCAGGAAATGCTATCTTTTTCTAGTTGAACACCTGTGTCCAGCTGCGTCAATCTGAGTCTCTGAGTCTCTGTGTCTCTGAGTCTCTGTGTCTCTGTGTTTCTGAGTCTCTGAGTCTCTGTGTCTCTGAGTCTCTGTGTCTCTGTGTCTCTGTGTCTCTGTGTCTCAGAGCCTCCGTCCAGTCCAGTTGTCTACAACCGGGACAAGGTGGAGCTGGGCCAGAAGAACACTCTGCTGTGTCATGTGACCGGCTTCTATCCTGCTCCTGTCCTCGTCCACTGGACCAAGAACGGACAGAACGTGACTGAAGGATCCAGCATCAACGTTCCGTATCCCAACAGTGACGCTTCCTTCAGACAGACGTCCAGGCTGGACGTCGTCCCACAGCTGGGAGACACGTACGGCTGCACCGTCACACATCTGGCTCTGGACCAACCGCTGACCCGCTTCTGGGGTGAGGCTCTGTCTGTCTGTCTCCAGATGTGTCTCTAACATGTGTCTCTCTGTGTCTCCAGATGTGGAGGTGCAGCAGCCAGCTGTGTGTGTCTCTAACATGTCTCTCTCTGTGTCTCCAGATGTGGAGGTGCAGCAGCCAGCTGTGTGTGTCTCTAACATGTCTCTCTGTGTCTCCAGATGTGGAGGTGCAGCAGCCAGCTGTGTGTGTCTCTAACATGTCTCTCTCTGTGTCTCCAGATGTGGAGGTGCAGCAGCCAGCTGTGTGTGTCTCTAACATGTCTCTCTGTGTCTCCAGATGTGGAGGTGCAGCAGCCAGCTGTGTGTGTCTCTAACATGTCTCTCTCTGTGTCTCCAGATGTGGAGGTGCAGCAGCCAGCTGTTGGACCAGCTGTCTTCTGTGGACTGGGTCTGACCGTGGGTCTGCTGGGCGTGGCTGCTGGAACCTTCTTCCTCATCAAAGGGAACGAGTGCAGCTGATTGGCTGTGGCTGATGATGTCATGGTTGTCCCTGTATATTGTCCTATCAGCTTTAACCTGCTCTCCTCCTGTGATCACCTGTATATGACCTGATGGACATCATCATCTTCATCATATCTTCATCATCTTCATCGTTAAACCTCTAATCCAGATGTTCTGTCTGTATCTGCTGCAATAAACTTTCTAAATAAAAGTACAAACCATGAGTGTGTTTAATGAGTTATTGATTATTGTGGATATTTTGTCACAGTTTTTCTAGTTGCTCCAACCAAGTTTCCAAAGCTCTTCACACAGGAACACAACATGACATCAGTGTGTGTGGACTGTACAGTCGACATGTTTCTTGTTCTTTTGAAACAAAATTCAAACATTTAACACATTTGAATAGTTTTAACTTCTTTAACACACACACAAGCTTAACTCAGACCAAAACAACAGATGTTAGCTACTGAATGTTGAAAAGCTCTCACACTGTTTGTCAGTTTGTGTTGAAGTGTTCATTCTGGGAAGCTGCTCTGAGATTTTTTTGGTTTAGGGTGTTTGCAAAAAAAGAAACAAAATTCATGCATTTACTAAATGAAACAAGAGAAAAATTAAAATCGGTTCAAAAGAAACTGCAGCACAGAGTCTATAGTAATCAATAAAATAATCTGACACATGTTAGCGACTCACTCTTACATCTCAGAGGATGAACAACGATGAATGTTCCTGAGAAGCCACAGTCACAAGTTTCATCCATCAGAGCAGCTGCTGGTGTTTATCACTGCTCCACTGAGAGCTGCTGACATAGAAATAACTCTGTGTCCTGGTGTGGAAGTGTCTCCACAGCTCACCAGAGAATCAGAAACAGCTCAAGAAACAACCGACTCACACCGACCGGCACTGGAAGACATCTTCACTTCTCGTTTGCAGGAAACTTCAAACATTAGAGGACTGACTCCATCCTGGCGACCCTCTGTCTGAACTTCTACCTTCAGGTCGACCTTACCGGTTTTATCCCACAGTCTTCACCACATAAACTCTGCACCAAGAAACAAAACAAACAAAATGGAAACATGCAATAACACTGTGGCTGTGTTAATGTTGCTACAGTCAATGTCGACTTTTTAAAAATTATTTATTTACTTTGTTTTTTTCTTTTTTTTTACATCATAAATCTAGTAAGTGGATGTGTGTTGTGTGGTGTGTGGGTGCCACTTTGTTTCACTGCTAGATGTATCTTGATTAGGGGTGTAACGGTATATGTATTCGTCCCGTGCCGTCACGGTACAGGGGTCACGGTTCTCACTCCAATCTAGGTGGCGGTAATGAGCCTTGAAGCTGCCACAACCGTCATAACAGACGAAGAAGAGAAGTAATGAGCTGCCTGCTTCATTTATGTCACCGTGTGGCTTCTCAATGAAACACAACGGCGGCGGCGGTGGCGACGGCTCGCGACCACAGACTGTGTAAGCAGCTCGCGACTGGTCGACCAGACAAGTCCGCCAGCGATGTTTCACGCATGCGCGCTGCGTCGCTAGAAACGCATCAAACACTGGTGCAACCGTGCAAGGAAAAAGACAACTTGTGTGCAACAACTTATCCCGCTGCTTTTAAGCCTCTTGAACACAGACAGGACCAAAAACATCACCACAGAAACTGGCATCTAGTCTAAATTAACTGCAAAGTGCAAACCAACATTGATGTTAGTTTCTTGTTTTGTTTTGTTTGTAATAGTTGTCAGTTGTCAAGTGTAAGTTTTTTTCCTCTAGAATTAATGAATGGTGTTATAACACTCCTAATGCCCTTGTTTTATTTTATATTCTATTTTTTTAGTTTTACATTCGATAGTGTCTGTTGTACCGAAAACCGTACCGAACCGTGACCCCTGAACCGAGGTACGTACCGAACCGAGACTTTTGTGTGCCGTTACACCCCTAATCTTGATACATATTTGATACTTTCAATGACATGAAAGACACTTTGAAGTTTGTGTTACTACATCAGTTGTCAGTGTTTTCATGACTAAATGTTTCTGTAGAGTTGGTAGATGTGGTGAGTTGTGTGTGTTGAGTTCACACTGTGACTCTGAGCATGAAATCTGAAAACTGTTTTAGCATTTGTGTGTTTAGGTGTGATGTGTGTTAACAGTTTAGAAAAAGTGTCAAGTATTGAAAAGTGGGCCAGAGTGACGGTAAAAAAAAAAGTTTCTTTTTTGAAACATCCAGCAAAACCAAAGTAACGACTGATCACAGATCAGCTTTACAGAACTTAAACTTTATCAAACACTGGTAACCTGAGGTCACCTGAGGTCATAGACTCAAACACACGGCTCATTAACTGAAGATGCCTGACGTTTGTTGATGGTCACCATGGTGACCGGTTGTTGTGTTACAACAGTGAACGAGTGTGAACTTGTTAAAGGTCCCATATTATGCTCTTTTTAATCAATTTCACTCAGCTGTCAGACGTCCAACTAAACTGTATTCGAAATGTATTGCCCCAAACTGATCCGTGGTCCTGAATGTCAGCTGTCTCAAAGTCGCTCAAATGAGCTCTACTGAGAACAAGCTGTTTCTGTGCCTGCACCTTTAAATGTTAATGAGCTCCGTCTGTCACAGCCTTGCCTGGCCCCTCTCAGCCAATCAGAGGCCTAGTAAGGCGAGTCTTGGCGTGGCCATAGTAGGAAAGATTCTGCCTCAGGGACAGGATGTGGCTAACGGTAGCATTGGCTAATGTTTATGGGTGGATGTATCACTATGGCCAGAGCGATTGATATAACAGCGTGGCGACAGCTCTTGACGTCGCCGCCAGTGCGGTCTCGTGGTTCATGTAGCTCACAATAGTCCCAAACTAGGCTTGAAACAACGTTCAAAACACACACAGCCAGTATCACAACTAAGCATAAAGTCCGCTTAGCTCAATGCTAACGTATAATGTGAAACCTCATAGACGGGCTAACATAAATTAGCATCGGCTGTCGCCGTTTCGGCAAACAAACAGCCATAGAAGCTGCTATAACCTTGTTTTAAAGGGACAACGAGGAGTTTCTATTCGGTTATAAAAAAGTCTCACGTTAATGTGGATGAATCTCCGCTACCCACACTTGTTAATGGGCCCATTTTCGATAAATATATCGTTCTGTCTCTATCGTTATTTTGTTATTATTAGTGGTGGCGGAAGTGCTGGTCGAGCCGACCAGCGTTTCCTTCGTTGCGAATCATGAGAATAACGCAGCCGCATCGCCGTTTATGGTCGGAACTACGGTGGTATGTGAACCTCTTTGAACCTCTGACTTTAATTATTGATGAATGAAAACATGACTCCGTCTTGCGCCCGGTCAAAGAAATGTACGGTGCGCGCGGAGGCTCATAAATGTAATGTGAAAACGCTTCGCTTTTCCAAAACTCCTCGTTGTCCCTTTAATTCTGGCTTTAGCACTGTTAACACGTCACAGTTTTAATATTTTTTCATGCGAGAAAGTTTAATCCAGAGTCTGTGGTCAGTTTGCTCCGATGTCTGTCCTGGGAGAAGTGCAGAAGAAGCAGCCGCTCTACTGAGCTGATCTGCCGGCACGGACATCTCCTCCTCCCGGAGGAGAAAACGAGCCAAGTAACGTATCCGCATGCTTTTAGAGGTTTACCGCTGGCTGGTTAAATTATTTTTAGGAGATTAAATGCTGGTCTCATTGATGAAATTTTACAACTGTGGCAGTGGCATTAGTTTGTTTGAATGAAAAGTGAGGAGGAGCTGGGCTATGTACTGAAATCACCACATTTATGTAAATAAAGCGGGGGGGGGGGGGGGGGGGCACAGCGGAAAAGCGACCAGACTTGCATAGTTTCTTCATTTTAAAACATTTATTGATTGAAATGTGGTGATATCTGATGACTTTGGCGCTGTGTGTGCAGCCAACAACAGAGCAACCGCTTCTTCCAGGTCGTACATTCGCCATTGTTTAACCACAGCTATGTTAACAAGTGGGGGAAAAAATGGCACGGTTTAGAAAATGTCTTCAGGCGTGGCAAACCTTCACCTGGGGTGGTGCCACCAACCTAGGGGGTGGCGTCGAGTCTGTCGGTGACGTCACCGACAGACTATCTTCAACATGGCCTGTTTAAGCACACATTTTCTAAAGACAGAGAAAGCAAAAAAGGGAGAGGATGAACTTTTTTCATACCAGGGGGGATTGTAGACAGGCCGGGGATGCATATTATTGATAGAAAACCGCTCTAAAGTGCATTTTGCATAATATGGGACCTTTAAAAGGTTCAAATAAGTTCAAACCGGTTAGAACCGGTTTGTTCAGTGTTGGTACTGTCGGTTTTTATTCTTTCATCTTGTGTTTTTATTGTAAAGTGAAATAAGTTTTATTTATTTATTTATATCAGAGCTGAGTTTGACCTGAATCAGTTCAAACATGTTCTGGCAGTTCTATTTTCAGAATCAGAATCAGAATCAGAAAACCTTTATTGTCCCCTGCACATAGCAGTGGAAATTTTTCTTAGACGTGTGCATACGTGCGCAACGTTATTCTGTTGTTGTTGTTTTTGCCTTTATTTGATAGGACAGGGTTCAGAGACAGGACAGACTCTCCACAGTCAGACACTTCCTGTTTCCTCAGCAGCCAATCAGAGGCTGAGCTGCTGATGTGTCATCAGTCACCAGGAGAAGCTTTTTGTAGAAGAGCAGCAACAACTCTCTCTCTAAGCAATCAATGGGATGAAGCCCAATATGATAACATCCCAGCCAAGCTAATCCAACATGGTGGGGATTGCCTGAATGAAATCCACCAGGAGTTGTTGAAGGTCAACCAGCCTGGTTGTGTTACTCTAACAGCTACATCACACCTAAGCTGATCTCACAAGTGTTCATTTGAGTTTAGGTCTGGACTAACAACAGGTCACTCCATCCTCTCCACTCCCACGTTCTGGAGGAACTCTGTGATGATCCTGGTTCTGACGGGGAGAGCGTTGTGATCCTGGAGGATGGAGGTCGGTCCCAGATCCTGGAGATATGGGACCACCACTGGCTCCAGAAACTCATTCTGATCTCACTGCATTGAGGATGTCTTCAGTGATGACAAGTTCTGTTTGGGGGACTGGTTCATGGGAAGAGAGGGCAGACCAGCTTAATGGGAGGACTGGATGGCAGACTGGTGAAAACAGCAGAGATAACGTGCTTTCAGATCTGAGTCTCCAAACCAGAAACGTTTGTAACAGCACTGGAAAAAGTCACCAGATTTGTCGTCGGTCGCTTTTGTAAAAAAAAAAAAGTCACCAAGAGGGTTTGGAAAGTCGCCAGATTCAGCGAGAAAGTCGCAACACTGTAGCCGACAGCCGCACAGTGCTGCACGCCGTCCCCAGAGCAGCATTCAAGGAGAACGATTACTCAAACACAACCAATATCACACAGTTTATAAAAAACATTATTATTATTATTAGTTAGTTAGTTTAGTACGAGTTAACTCGTCAATGGTCGTGAACGTTCGGCACGCTGTGACGAGTCGCGAAAGAGTTAATGGGAGGATTGGATGGCAGACTGGTTCATAGGAAGAGAGGGCAGACCAGCTTAATGGGAGGACTGGATGGCAGACTGGTTCATGGGAAGAGAGGACAGACCAGCTTAATGGGAGGACTGGATGGCAGACTGATTCATGGGAAGAGAGGACAGACCAGCTTAATGGGAGGACTGGATGGCAGACTGGTTCATAGGAAGAGAGGACAGACCAGCTTAATGGGAGGACTGGATGGCAGACTGATTCATGGGAAGGGAGAGCAGACCAGCTTAATGGGAGGACTGGATGGCAGACTGGTTCATGGGAAGAGAGGGCAGACCAGCTTAATGTGAGGACTGGATGGCAGACTGATTCATGGGAAGGGAGAGCAGACCAGCTTAATGGGAGGACTGGGTGGCAGACTGGTTCATAGGAAGAGAGGGCAGACCAGCTTAATGGGAGGACTGGGTGGCAGACTGGTTCATAGGAAGAGAGGGCAGACCAGCTTAATGGGAGGACTGGATGGCAGACTGGTTCATAGGAAGAGAGGGCAGACCAGCTTAATGGGAGGACTGGATGGCAGACTGGTTCATAGGAAGAGAGGACAGACCAGCTTAATGGGAGGACTGGATGGCAGACTGGTTCATAGGAAGAGAGGGCAGACCAGCTTAATGGGAGGACTGGATGGCAGACTGGTTCATGGGAAGAGAGGGCAGACCAGCTTAATGTGAGGACTGGATGGCAGACTGATTCATGGGAAGGGAGAGCAGACCAGCTTAATGGGAGGACTGGGTGGCAGACTGGTTCATAGGAAGAGAGGGCAGACCAGCTTAATGGGAGGACTGGGTGGCAGACTGGTTCATAGGAAGAGAGGGCAGACCAGCTTAATGGGAGGACTGGATGGCAGACTGGTTCATAGGAAGAGAGGACAGACCAGCTTAATGGGAGGACTGGATGGCAGACTGGTTCATAGGAAGAGAGGGCAGACCAGCTTAATGGGAGGACTGGATGGCAGACTGGTTCATAGGAAGAGAGGGCAGACCAGCTTAATGGGAGGACTGGATGGCAGACTGGTTCATAGGAAGAGAGGGCAGACCAGCTTAATGGGAGGACTGGATGGCAGACTGGTTCATAGGAAGAGAGGGCAGACCAGCTTAATGGGAGGACTGGATGGCAGACTGGTTCATAGGAAGGGAGAGCAGACCAGCTTAATGGGAGGACTGGATGGCAGACTGGTTCATAGGAAGGGAGGGCAGGCCGGTTTAACAGCAGGGGAAAGGGATGGGGGCGATGCAGGCGGCTTGACACTGCTCCAGAATCTCATTCTGATATCTCACTGCATTGAGGTTCTCTTCAGTGATGACAAGTTCTGTTTTGGGGATTTTGGCACATTTTGGAGGGGGTGTTAGCCACACTGTGACGGAGCGCCTCTCTGTCTCTCTCAGAGAGTGCCGGTGTCGGGGGCGCGTGCTGCGCCCTCATTGTTCCGGCGGAGCCAAGCTCCTTATAAACTGTTCCCCCGCCGGCCGCATCTCGCGGTCCAGCAGTGACATAAACTTTTTCCGTGCCCTGAACTCTGTTCTCCCCTCCGTGGGTCGTCGAGGGTGCACACTCAGCGCCTACGTGACACATATACTCACACACACACCTACACACACGCTCACCTGCTGTTGCTGCGGAGGTCTGTCTCAGGTTCAAGGGCCGAACCGAGGCAGTTCCGGACCACGTCATAGCGCACTGTGGCGCGCTTCCATGGGTCAGGTGACCACGGACTAAACTATATGTGGTTAATTGTTCTGAAATATTGTTTATTTATGTGTTCTGTGGGAAAAGTGGCGCAGTTTTATGAGGGGTTATTAGTGCCACACAGAGCGATAGATATAACAGAGTGGCGACACTCCCATAGGACTCCGTTGTAAAAAATGGCGGGCCGACTTCTGGGTTATGGAGCCCTCAATAGTTCCAAACATTCCTCCCGTGGCGCTGGACCACGTCTGTTTCTATGGCTGCACAGCAAGAAACTACTGAGCTACGTTGATGAAATACCGACCAATTTTAAGTCATAAAGTGGTAATAATCTTTCCCAAGTACAGTAACCATGTTGACTTAACAAAATAAAAATTATTAGACTGATCGGTTCATTGAAAAACATTGATTTATTTACGTAACTGTGGTGATTTCAGTCCGTAGCCCAGAAGCAGCCCTGCTCACTTTTCATTCAAACAAACTAATGCCACTGCCACAGTTGTTAAATTTAATCAATGAGACCAACATTAATCTCCTAAAAACAATTTAACCAGCCAGCAGTAAACCTCTAAAAGCATGCAGATACGTTACTTGGCTCGTTTTCTCCGACGGGAGGAGGACGGTCGGCCCCGCCGGCAGATCAGCTCAGTAGAGCGGCTGCTGCTGCTGTGACGACAGTTACCATGGTCCCCGGTCGGGGCTCACACAGACTCTGCACTTCTCCCAGAACAAACATCGGTGCAAGTTCCTAACAAACGTTATGAACTGACCACAGACTCCGGATTAAACGGTGACTTTCTTGCATGAACAAAATATTCAAACTGTGACGTGTTGACAGCGCTAAAGCCAGGTTTTGGCAGCTTTACTGCTATGGCTCGGTTGCCGCAAAATGGCGATATCGATGCAAATTTCCGTTAGCCTGTCTATGAGGTTTTGCATTATACGTTAGCATTAAGCTAGCGGGCTTTATGTTTAGTTGTGATACTGGCTGTGTGTGTTTTGAACGTTGTTTCAAACTGTGTGGGTTTGATTGAACATCTTTGATGCTTAAATATATATATTCCCGCTTAATATATTGCTTTACTCCTCTTCTTATGCCATTTTTACTGTAGGGCAGGCTAATCTTCACTTTAGAGTGACAAATAAAACCTTGAAGCAAGAAGATTTTGTCTTTTGTTTGAAAACTGACATTGATGTACATACAGTTATTCAGTAACAGTTGTAAATATACCTTTGTACGGTTTATTTTTTAATATTTACCGTTCAAAAGCAAGCTCAGTGCTGTCTGTCCCATAGAAGAACATGACAGCGGCAGCCTAGTTTGGAACTATTGGGAGCTACATGAACCACGTGACTGCGCTGGCGGCGACATCAAAAGCTGTCGCCACTCTGTTATATCTATCGCTCTGGTGCTACAGTACTGGGGTTAGATTTAAAGGGGTTCTGTAAGTTTTGTGCTTTGTTTCCCAGTTTATGTTTCTTAACCCCTGTGCTTTGTTAATTGGTTTGCCCGGGGGAGGGGCCAAGAGGGTATTTAAAGGGAGCTCAGCTCACTTGAAGAGAGCATTCCGCTGAGGGGCATGTAGATAACAGCTGCTGCCTGATTCCTGTAAATATCTTTTTACTCCGTCCTATTATGAATATTCCTGCTGTTTTTGCTTTGTCACCTGTGGGTATTTTTGTTTGTCGGGTTTTTGGTGTAAATAAAAAGAAAATCACCAAACTAAAGTTTGCCGACTGGGCCATCATCTTTCCAACCATCGTTTCAAAGTATCGAACCCCAACACACACGTTTAGCTGTGTTGCTCATTCCACAAATGCACAATCCTTACAAGTTGCCTTATTGTAAAGGTAACCAATCAGGCTTTCCAACGACACCGATACTAGTTGGTATTACTGATGTTCAAACTTTTTTTGAGGAGTTTTTATATATCATGTATATATCACCAATACACACACACACACACACAGCTCTATGGACGAGCTCATGTTTCTACTGGTTTCAGCATGTTTCACTTTCTCTCTGGTTTTACTTTCCTGTTTTTAATGTCTGCAGTTTGAGTTCAAGCTGCAGCTACGACTCTGTTGATACATGGAAACAAGAGACAGATTCACTTCTTGTTTGGTCCACCCCCCCCCCCCCTCTCTGTGACCAGCAGCAGTTTATCAGTGTCTCTGGGAACTCCCGACTCTCCACAGTCAGACACTTCCTGTTTCCTCAGCAGCCAATCAGAGGCTGAGCTGCTGAGTGTCATCAGTTACCAGGAGAAGCTTGTTGTGGAGGAGCAGCAGCAGAGAGGAGGAGCTCAGACGCCTCCTGCTGGACCATCTTCATCATCATCATCATCATCATCATCATCATCATCATCATCATCATCATCATCATCATCATCATCATCATCATCTTCAGCATCATCCTACCTCTGTAGTACTAATACTACTGCTGCAGTTCTCTCAGTACTTGAACTGGTGCTTATGTGTGAGCTACTGTTTCCAATCAGGCACCTGATCAATAATCAATCAACCAATCAACCAATTGGGGGGCGACCCCCATTCCGAAGGACTGCTATTCTGAATTTCCGATGGGCTGCCATTCCGAAGGTGTCAATCGCGGTGTTTTATTTTGAAGGGTAGGATGAGGACCGGATTCTCGGCTTGACGCGATCGCTCGCGGAAAATAGACCAGATGAAACGATCGCTGCAGGGCGCGAGCCAGCGGAGCTTCTGGTGTGTGTGAACGACACAATCGGTTAACATGGGCCTGTGTGTCTAACAGTGGGCTAATATACAAGACAAAAAAGATACCAAAGTGCACCCAGTCCAGGATTTGATCCGCAGTCAACTGTGTGGGTGTTAACTGCTCTTTCTACTGTACTACCACAGCAATCAATGCACTTTATTTACAACAGCACATTTAACCAACTTTTCCAAATGGCACACCTTCTTTCAGGTTCGGAATGACGCCCCTTTTTCAAAAATAAGGGTTAGGCCGGCATTCCGAAACGTGAAAGTAAACATTCGGAATGGCATCCTGGAACCCAACCAATCAACCAACCAACCAACCAACCACAGTCTAACAGTCTGACTGGAGAATAGTTGAAGTTTTCATGTTTCCATCAGCTGAGTTGTTTAAACCATGACATCATCGTAACCTTTGATCAGTGTGTGTTTGTGTTTCACTCTGTCTGTTCAACAGCCAATCAGAAAACAGGCTGCTGATGACTCATCAGTTACCAGAGCAGCTCTTCTGACTCGTGTCCCTTGAAAAGTGAAGCTGTCGAGCCTGAATGGTGAAAAGGTGGAAGTTGATTTTTAAATTTTACCCATGATCCCTGCAGACAACTGGGTCACCTGGCTCCACCTGACACGTGGTCTTGTTCACTCTGCCACTACAAACTGGATTTTTTGACAGTCTGAACAGCCAACGTCCAATTGTAAAGGTGGTTTCAAATGTGTTTCTGACCAGATCTGTTTCAATGGTAACAGCTCCATTGATCAAACAGGATTTCATCGTTTGTGTTTCTGTGTCACTTGCAGCGTGACATTAACTAAAACAACAACAATGACGACAGTTTGTTGAACTACTGACACAACGAAACAAGTAGAACGACTGCTGTCACATCCAGAAATGTGAGCGCCACATTGATCGTCCAACGTTCCCAGCAGGCGACTCCACCAGACATCGCTGCTCCGTCTGCAACCAACGGCCCGTTACACCGTCACGCCAGGCGGAGGGGTGTCAAAACAGCAGAAAAGTGATGGGTTTTTTTCCCCCCCAGAAATGACTATGGAGAGCTGCAGATAGAGCCATTAGAAATGAATGTAGCTGATTTTAATTTTTTTTTTTAAATTTAATTATAATATTGTTTTATATGCAATAACTTACAGGCTTTGTTAGTTTTAGGTCCAATATGTGCAAAAAGGTCATTTTAATAAGTTCTCATTAATAACCAGTCCAGACCTCAACTTGTACCAATTTTTAAATTTTGGCCCACGCATAGCTTTTTGAGTTTGACCCCCCTGGTCTAGAGATTAAAACTTTGTCTTGGACTTTCAACAGTTTGGAGTGAATGACTGTGACAGTGGCATTAGGCTGGATAACGATTAAACATTACCTCTTGTTCAGTGACACTAAACTCTCCTGTGGCAGTGGATGGTATTTCAATGATGTCACATATTTATTTCAATGATGTCACAGATTTTGTATTTTGATGGCGTCCACCCAGTAAAAACATCCCAACTACACCACTGTCTAATACATTGTTTATTAGTCTTTTATGGATCAATACACACCTGGTCCTTAACCCTCTAACATGTTTCTTGTTTGTTTGTCAGATCAGGTTTCACCACCTCTACAAGTCTCAAGCTCAAGTTTCAAGACAGATTCACTTCTTGTTTGGTCGAACCCCCCCCCCTCCCCCTCTCTCTGTGACCAGCAGCGTTTTATCAGTGTCTCTGGGAACTCCCGACTCTCCACAGTCAGACACTTCCTGTTTCCTCAGCAGCCAATCAGAGGCTGAGCTGCTGACGTGTCATCAGTTACCAGGAGAAGCTTGTTGTGGAGGAGCAGCAGCAGAGAGGAGGAGCTCACACGCCTCCTACTGGACCATCTTCATCATCATCATCATCATCATCATCATCATCATCATCATCATTATCATTATCATCTTCAGCATCATCATCCTCCTTCAATCAGCTGTGTGAGAGTAAAGTACCTGGTTCTACCTCTGTAGTACTAATACTACTGCTGCAGTTCTCTCAGTACTTTTACTGGTGCTTATGTGTGAGCTACTGTTTCCAATGTTTCCACTGTTTCCAATGATCAATCAACCAATCAACCAATCGGGGGGCGACCCCCATTCCGAAGGACCGCTATTCCAAAGGACCGCTATTCCGAAAATTTTCGAAGGTTTGTCATTCCAAATTTCTGAGGGGCCGCCATTCCGAAGGTGTCAATCGCGGTGTTTTATTTTGAAGAGTAGGGTTAGGACGGGATTCTCTCATGTTTTTGTTTTTGTTTGACTTCCTGCCCGGCTTGATGCGATCGCTCGCGGAAAATAGACCAGATGAAACGATCGCTGCAGGGCGCGAGCCAGCGGAGAGTCTGGTGTGTGTGAACGACACAATCGGTTAACATGGGCCTGTGTGTCTGACAGTGGGCTAATATACAAGACAAAAAGATACCAAAGTGCATCCAGTCCAGGATTTGATCCCCAGTCACCTGCGTGGGAGTCAACTGCTTTATCCACTGTACTATCACAGCAATCAATGCACTCACTTTACAACAGCACATTTAACCAACTTTTCCAAATGGCACACCTTCTTTCAGGTTTGGAATGACGCCCCTTTTTCAAAAATAATTAAGGGTCGGCATTCCGAAACATGTAAGTAAACGTTCGGAATGGCGGCCCTTCGGAATGGCTCCCTGGAACCCAACCAACCAACCAACCAATTAACCAACCAACCAACCAACCAACCAACCAACCAATCAATCAATCAATCAATCAATCAATCAATCAATCAATCAATCAATCAATCAATCAATCAATCAATCAATCAATCAATCAATCAAACAAACAGTCTAACAATCTGACTGGAAAATAGTTGAAGTTTTAATGTTTCCATCAGCTGAGTTGATTATACTATGACATCATCCTTATCTGTTGATCATGCGATCAGTGTGTGTTTGTGTTTCACTCTGTCTGTTCAACAGCCAATCAGAAAACAGGCTGCTGATGACTCATCAGTTACCAGAGCAGCTCTTCTGTCTCGTGTCCCTTGAAAAGTGAAGCTGTCGAGCCTGAATGGTGAAAACATGGAGGTTGTTTTTTAAATTTTACCCATAATCCCTGCAGACTGGGTCACCTGGCTCCACCTGACACGTGGTCTTGTTGACTCACTACAAACACTACAAACTGGATTTTTGTCATATCCAGAGTGAATCTGGTTTGATTCTTTGACAGTCTGAACAGCCAACATCCAACTTTTACAAATCTGATCCAAACCACAGGCTGAGGTGGTTTCACATGTGATTCTGATCAGATTTGTACAGATCTGTTTCTGTTTTGTGAATAGCTTCGTTGATCAAACAGGATTTCATAGTTTCCTCTGTCACTTGCAGTGCAACACAAACTAAAACAACAATAATGACCAGTGTGTTGAACTACTGACACAACAAATCAAGTGGAACAACTGCTGTCACATCCAGAAATGTGAACGCCACATTCACCGTCCAATGTCCCCAGCAGTCGACTCCACCAGACATCGCTGCTCCGTCTGCAACCAACGACCCCCAAACACACTTCACTGTTTGTTTGGTTTTTTCTGGATGTTACCATAGAACCCCTCCTTGAACCGCCACCTTACCGTGGTGGAGGGGTTTGAGCACCCGAATGATCCTGGGAGCTATGTTGTCCGGGGCTTAATGCCCCTGGTAGCGTCCCCCAAGGCAAACAGGTCCTAGGTGACGGGTCAGACTAAGAGCGGTTCCAAAACCCCTCATGAGTGGAACAATATCGAGGACGTTCACGTCGCCCGGATCGGCGTCACCGGGGCCCCACCCTGGAGCCAGGCCTGGGGTTGGGGCTCGCAGGCGAGCGCCTGGTGGCCGGGTCTCCGCCCACGGGACCCGGCCGGGCTCAGCCCGAAGGAGCGACGTGGGCCCGCCTTCCAGTAGGCCCACCACCCGCAGGAAGGACCATGAGGGGCCGGTGCCGTGTGTTTTGGGTGGCAGCCGTGGGCGGGGGCCCCGGCGACCCAATCCCCGGACAACGACTCTGGCTTTAGGGACATGGAATGTCACCTCGCTGGCGGGGAAGGAGCCTGAGCTTGTGCGGGAGGCTGAGAGGTATCGACTAGAGATAGTCGGGCTCACCTCCACGCACAGCCTGGGCTCTGGAACCCAACTCCTTGAGAGAGGCTGGACTCTCTTCCACTCTGGAGTTGCCCATGGCGAGAGGCGGCGAGCTGGTGTGGGCTTGCTCATAGCCCCCCAGCTCAGCCGCCATGTGTTGGAGTTCTCCCCACTGAACGAGAGGGTCGTTTCCCTGCGCCTTCGGGTCGGGGATAGGTCTCTCACTGTTGTCTCGGCCTACGGGCCGAACGGCAGTGCAGAGTACCCGGCCTTCCTGGAGGCCCTGGGAGGAACTAGAAGCTGCTCCAACTGGGGACTCCATCGTTCTGCTGGGGGACTTCAATGCCCACGTGGGCAGCGACAGTGTTACCTGGAGAGGTGTGATTGGGAGGAACGGCCTCCCCGATCTGAACCCGAGCGGTGTTTTGTTATTGGACTTCTGTGCTAGCCACAGTCTGTCCATAACGAACACCATGTTCAGGCATAAGGGTGTCCATCAGTGCACGTGGCACCAGGACACCCTAGGCCGGAGGTCAATGATCGACTTTGTAGTCGTGTCATCTGACCTCCGGCCGTATGTCTTGGACACTCGGTTGAAGAGAGGGGCTGAGCTGTCAACTGATCACCACCTGGTGGTGAGTTGGATCCGCTGGCAGGGGAGGAAGCTGGTCAGACTTGGAGGACCCAAGCGTATCGTGAGGGTCTGCTGGGAACGTCTGGCAGAATCCCCTGTCAGGGAGGTCTTCAACTCCCACCTCCGGGAGAGCTTTGACCGGATTCCGAGGGAAGCCGGAGACATTGAGTCTGAATGGACCATGTTCTCCACTTCCATTGTTGACGCGGCCATCCGGAGCTGTGGCCGTAAGGTCTCCGGTGCCTGTCGCGGTGGCAATCCCCGAACCCGGTGGTGGACACCAGAAGTAAGGGATGCCGTCAAGCTGAAGAAGGAGTCCTACCGAGCCTGGCTAGCTCGGGGGACTCCCGAGGCAGCTGACAGGTACCGGCAGGCCAAGCGGACGGCAGCCCGGGCGGTCACGGAAGCAAAAACTCGGGTCTGGGAAAAGTTCGGGGAGGCCATGGAGGAGGACTACCGGTCGGCCTCGAGGAAATTCTGGCAAACCATCCGGCGCCTCAGGAGGGGGAAGCAGTGCTCCGCCAACACTGTTTACAGTGGAGGAGGGGAGCTGTTGACCTCGACTGGGGATATCGTCGGGCGGTGGAAGGAATACTTCGAGGATCTCCTCAATCCCACTGACACGCCTTCCGTTGAGGAAGCAGAGGCTGAGGATTCAGTGGTTGATTCATTCATCACCCAAGCTGAAGTCACTGAGGTAGTCCGGAAGCTCCTCAGTGGCAAGGCACCGGGGGTGGATGAGATCCGCCCTGAGTACCTCAAGTCTCTGGATGTTGCGGGGCTGTCGTGGCTGACACGCCTCTGCAGCATCGCGTGGCAGTCGGGGACAGTGCCTCTGGACTGGCAGACCGGGGTGGTGGTCCCTCTCTTCAAAAAGGGGGACCGGAGGGTGTGTCCCAACTACCGGGGGATCACACTCCTCAGCCTCCCGGGGAAAGTCTATTCCAGGGTGCTGGAAAGGAGAATTCGGCCGATAGTCGAACCTCGGATTCAGGAGGAATAATACGGTTTTCGTCCTGGCCGTGGAACGCTGGACCAGCTCTACACCCTCCGCAGGGTGCTCGAGGGTGCATGGGAGTTTGCCCAACCAGTCCACATGTGTTTTGTGGACTTGGAGAAGGCTTTCGACCGTGTCCCACGTGGCATCCTGTGGGGGGTGCTCCGAGAGTATGGGGTCGGAGGCCCTCTGCTGAGGGCTGTACGGTCCCTGTATGACCGGAGCAGGAGCTTGGTTCGCATTGCCGGCAGTAAGTCAGACCTGTTCCAGGTGCGTGTTGGACTCCAGCAGGGCTGCCCTTTGTCACCGGTTCTGTTCATTATTTATATGGACAGAATTTCTAGGCGCAGCCAAGGGCCGGAGGGGGTACGGTTCGGGAGCCACTTGATTTCATCTCTGCTTTTTGCAGATGATGTGGTCTTGTTGGCTCCCTCGAGCCAGGACCTTCAGCATGCACTGGGGCGGTTTGCAGCTGAGTGTGAAGCAGCTGGGATGAGAATCAGCACCTCTAAGTCTGAGGCCATGGTTCTCGACCGGAAAAAGGTGGCTTGCACCCTCCAGGTCGGGGGAGAGTTCCTGCCTCAGGTGGAGGAGTTTAAGTATCTTGGGGTCCTGTTCACGAGTGAGGGGAGAACGGAGCGCGAGATCGACAGGCGGATCGGTGCGGCGGCCGCAGTAATGCGGTCATTGTATCGGTCCGTCGTGGTGAAGAAGGAGCTGAGCCGAAAGGCAAAGCTCTCGATTTACCGGTCGATCTACGTTCCCACCCTCACCTACGGTCATGAACTCTGGGTCATGACCGAAAGAACGGGATCCCGGATACAAGCGGCCGAAATGAGTTTCCTCCGCAGGGTGGCGGGGCGCTCCCTTAGAGATAGGGTGAGGAGCTCTGTCACCCGGGAGGAGCTCGGAGTAGAGCCCCTGCTCCTCCACATCGAGAGGAGCCAGCTGAGGTGGCTCGGGCACCTGTATCGGATGCCCCCTGGACGCCTCCCTCGTGAGGTGTTCCGGGCATGTCCCACCGGGAGGAGGCCCCGAGGAAGACCCAGGACACGCTGGAGTGACTACGTCACTCGGCTGGCCTGGGAACGCCTTGGGGTCCCCCCAGAAGAGCTGGAGGAAGTGTCCAGGGAGAGGGAAGTCTGGGGATCCCTGCTCCGACTGCTGCCCCCGCGACCCGACTCCGGATCAAGCGGATGAAAATGGATGGATGGATGGATGGGTTACCATAGAAACCAATGTGGATAACACACAGGAAGTCTGGACACCTGTAGATCAGATCTATTGGATGGAGGCTCAGAACCAGCAGCTTGGACCCACAGACCGGTGACTGGTCTCTGCTGCACCGCAACACCAACGCGCTGTGTAACCCGCATTCTTTTATGAAGGACACGTCGTAACATCCTGACGTTATTCACCGCTCCCTGTATTGATTTTTCACTGGCTTCGTTGTAAACAAATCCAAATCCAAAACAGTGGAAAAGTAGTGTTTTTTTCCCCCTCTAATTAGAAATGACTATGGAGAACTGCAGATAGAGCCATTAGAAATTAATGCAACTGATTTTTTTTATTTTTTTTATTTAATTATTTTGTTGTTTTATATGCAATTACTTACAGGCTTTGTTAGTTTTAGGTCCAATATGTGCAAAAAGGTCATTTTAATAAATTCTCATTAATAACCAGTCCAGACCTCAACTTGTACCAATTTTTAAATTTTGGCCCACGCATAGCTTTTTGAGTTTGACCCCCCTGGTCTAGAGATGGAAAAACTTTGTCTTGGACTTTGGAGTGAATGACTGTGACAGTGGCATTAGGCTAGATAACGATTAAACATTACGGTCTTGTTCAGTCACACTAAACTCTCCTGTGGCAGTGGATGGTATTTCAATGATGTCACATATTTATTTCAATGATGTCACAGATTTTGTATTTGGATGGCGTCCACCCAGTAAAAACATCCCCACTACATCACTGTCTAATACATAGTTTATTAGTCTTTTATGGATCAATACACACCTGGTCCTTAACCCTTTAACATGTTTCTTGTTTGTTTGTCAGATCAGGTTTCACCAACTCTACAAGTCTGAAGCTCAAGTTTCTACTGAGTTTTTATATATGATCTATATATCACGATTACACACACACACACATACAGCTCTATGGATGAGCTCATGTTTCTACTGGTTTCAGCATGTTTCACTTTCTCTCTGGTTTTACTTTCCTGTTTTTAACTCATTGAGTGCCAGCCCTTTTATAAAATGGTCAGTGCCATGTGCCAGCGTTTCGGGGCATTTTGAGTAATATTTTAAGACCAAGAGAATATTTTGTATTATGACTCTGAAAACACAAAATAGCTCAAAGGAAAGAGGAGACTCTCTATTTAACTAGGGAAAAACCATTTGTTTGTACCTTGTTCATCTTAATTTATCTTAAGTTGAATAGAGCCTGGTTGCACCAAAAAGACCACTTTTTTTCTAGAAAGCTGAGAAAAATGCATTTTTGTGAAAGAGAGTCTCTCAAGAAAAACAGTGATTTATCCGTTTTAATTTTGGCTTCAGAAACATGTAAGACGTCTGAAAATTTCATTTCACATGTTTTTTCATTGTACAAAAAAAAAAAAAACTAAAATACAACAAGTAGGAGTCCTACTATGCAGAGTGATGCCTGCTCTCCTACTCCTCCTGCAGTTGCTGCCCCCTCACCCTCTCCTAACCCCCTCCTCCCCCCTCCCCTCACCCCCTCTCTGCCCCTCCCCTCTCCTACTTCTCCTCCTGCTGCTTCCCCTCGTCTCTGAAGGAGGGAGGGAGACGTCATGGCGTCTTCAGCCTCTCTGCTGGACGCGGCCGCGGCAGCGACGCACCGCGCTGATCTCTCGGTTCGTCGTCACGACGTCGGTTTACAGCAACTGGTGAAACTGACTCCGCGATCCGCTTTCGCTTCGGCATTTCGGTGCTGATCATCTAGATGAGTTTACCTTTCCTGCCTCCTCCGATCACTTCATGCTGGAGCTATGCTAATAGCATCCGTGGCTAAGCTTTCCTCCAGCTCCACGTTACACTTGTTCCAGGCTCTGCCCGTCGTTTTCCTCTAGAAATAGAAACTTTTCCCAACTTTTTTATCTCTGTACCGATCGCACTCGTCTTCTCCTTCCTCTTCACTTCTTGCTCTGATCTACAGTCTTCTTCGTTCTACACATCCCAGAAGCCCCAAAATTACTCACAGTGTGCGCAACAGCGTCCCCATTTACCAGCCGCAGAAAACTGCATTTGACGTATATATACGTCAATGGCACTCAATGAGTTAACGTCTGCAGTTTGAGTTGAAGCTGCAGCTACGACTCTGTTGATACATGGAAACAAGAGACAGATTCACTTCTTGTTTGGTCCAAGCCCCCACACCCCCCCCCCCCCCCCCCCCGTGACCTGAACTCAGCGTCTCTGGAAACTCCCGACTCTCCACGGTCAGAAACTTCCTGTTTCCTCAGCAGCCAATCAGAGGCTGAGCTGCTGACGTGTCATCAGTTACCAGGAGAAGCTTGTTGTGGAGGAGCAGCAGCAGAGAGGAGGAGCTCAGACGCCTCCTAGTGGAGCAGGAAGGAATGAATGAATATTTATTTTCATTGTGGGCCGTCCCATATGGGATTAATATATAATATGGGAAAATGCAAATATTTAGTAGTAGTAGTAGTAATTTATTTGTCCCTGTAGGGAAATTGGGTTGCAGCAGATCACACTCTTGACATTTCATCTAAAAAACAGCACAGTACAACTTTCACACTCATCATCAGGGGGGCACAATTTTTTATTTTTTGTCTGTTTGTCTCAGCCTTAACTGAAAGAGATTTTCTTTTTTTTTTTGATCTACCTAACTAAACAGGTTTTGTCTTATAGAGTCATAGAAAGGACAGTAAAACACAAAATGCATTTCATTCTCCTCCTCTGGATGTCACAAAAAGTAAAAAACATTCTATCATCTTCTGCTGTGCCGACATATCTGCCTGTGTCCATATGAAGACCATGAAAACTAAAACAGTTCTAATCTGAGCACAGGGATCTTTTCTTCTTGGATAAATTATACAAAACATAATTTCGGGCCGGAACACCTGTTTTATTTCACAGTAAGTGCTCAGCTTTGGTTTACCCCAAATATCTAATGCCCATCTATCTTTATTAGTTGAAAAATAATTTCCTTTAGTACATTAATCTCTACTAATCCTAGTATCCTATTCCATAAACATACCATATGTACACTCCACCGTACCTCATTGTTCCCAGCCTGTATCTCCCATCACAGCTAGAATGAAAAAGCTGAATTTATGTACACCAAGGTATTACTGCATGGCTCTGTTTTGCACAGCCTCACATTGGGCTATTGTTTGAACCCCCATACCCCTACTACATGATCTAACACTGGACACAACCAGCTCTGGTATAATCTGGAGTATGTGGAACAACCAACATCCCTCTCAGTCTTTGTTTTGGCTGTGACTCCCCCTAGTGGCTGGTTTGCTGACTGACATTCATGTGTTTGTCCAATAGAGACCCAGATACAGTATAAGCTCTTGAATACTGTAGATGTTGACAAATGTAAACTAATCAACTGTGTAATTTTCATGGAGATATCTAAAGGTTAAAAATGTTACCCTATTCAGGTGAGAAAATAATGAATAGGCGTATGAATGGGCTATATTTGGGTCTTTTTCTAAACTTTCCCCTAATGGGATTCTTCTGGCTTTTTTTTTTTACCTCACTCAGGACATGTTGAGGATACAAAACCAGTTGAGTTTGATTCTGTTGCAATTTGTTCAACCTTTTTTTATACAATGACTGGACTATGTGGTGAATGCCTCGGAGCCTCAGAGTCAGGACCAGCAGGCTAAAAGACTCTGTTTCCCACCAGCCAATCAGAATGCTGAATGGCAAATGCCTCTTGAGTGCTGTTATACTTCTACACTTTACACACACATATTAATTACCAGTAGTGCTTCTATAAACTGTGTTTTATTGCTTATAATCAGGTTTTCTATTGTTCCTAAATGTGATTCTATGTGAATGTGAATATTGGTGCTGCTGCCGTTGAGGGAGCAAATATGATAAAGATGCAGCAAAGTGATTGGTAACACTTTACAATAAGGGTCCCCTAATTAACATTAGATAGTACATTATTAAGCATTAATTAACTGTTTACAGATATATTAACAATCATTATTATGTATTAGTTAGGATTAGGAAACACAGTAACTAATGTAGCCTATTAGTAAGCAGTTAATTCATGTTTACTACTCAGTTAAAAATAAATTATTATTAATAATAAAAGTTGAATAATGCAATTAGTTATCATTATGTATGCATTACTCAGCATTAATTAACACATACGTTTATATATTAATGCTTAGTAATGTACTAACTAAGGTTAATTAGGGACCCTTATTGGTTTGGTAATTTAACTGTTAAATCTACAACTGAAATCTCAAGCCTTGTCAAAACTGCTGGCAAGATTATGGGAATAACACCCCCCCTAAATCCACAGGACCTTTTTGAGCAGGCGACGATCAGACAGGCAAATGCCATTTTAACAGATAGTTCTCATGTGCTGAATAGTGAACATACTCTCCTGAACTCTGGAAAGAGATCTAGGCTTCCTTTGTGCAGGCACAATCCATACAAACATTCCTCTGTGCCTGTATCAACCAAGCTTCTCAACAGCATGAAATGACTGCGATGTCTCTGTATATGTATACGAACATAGGCTGTGTGTGTATATGGAAATGAATGTATTATGAGTCAAACTATGGACATACTGTATGTGAGTGAATGGATTAATGTATGCTTGAGGTTATGTGATGCTGATATGACTGTATATTAATGATTCCAGTTAGAGTAGCGGTGTGGATGCATGTGAATGACGTTCAGCTTGCTGCAGGTGCAGGATTGTCCAGTGGTCTGTTTACTCCACCAGTCTGTTAACCTGATGTTCTTTTTGTACTGTAGCTAAGTGTTTTTATGTATGCAACATGTTCCCTGTTTCCCTGGTGGAGACCGATAAACTAACCTAACTAACTAACTAAGTGTTACCCAGTGGTCTGAAGCTGGAACAGGTGAGAGTTCACCGTAACCAATAAACTAACCTAACCTAACAAGAAGAAAGCTGTTCTAAACCTGTTGTGTCTGTAGACTCGGATCAATAACAGTATTGATTATTGATCTATAATATTCGTATAGTATAGAATATACATTCATATCAGTATGCTTGAGGTTATGTGATGCTGATATGACTGTATATTTATGATTCCAGTTAGAGTAGCGGTGTGGATGCATGTGAATGACGTTCAGCTTGCTGCAGGTGCAGGATTGTCCAGTGGTCTGTTTACTCCACCAGTCTGTTAACCTGATGTTCTTTTTGCACTGTAGCTAAGTGTTTTTTATGTAGCAACATGTTCCCTGTCTCCCTGGTGGAGACCAGTAAACTAACCTAACCTGACCTGACCCTGATTGTAAAGGGTTACCCAGTGGTCTAAACCTGGAACAGGTGAGAGTTCACCGTTGTTGCCATGACAACAGGGGGCGGGGTGATGTAACACGAGAGAGAGACGCAAAGTTCAGGAGAAAAAGATTTAATACATGACATCATCACAACAATCAACACTGTCAGGTGAGTGTGTGTGTGTGTTGGTCCAGATGTTTATCCAGGTGTGTGTGTGTTGGTCCAGGTGTTCATCCAGGTGTGTGTGTGTGTGTTGGTCCAGGTGTTCATCCAGGTGTGTGTGTGTGTGTTGGTCCAGGTGTTCATCCAGGTGTGTGTGTGTGTGTGTTGGTCCAGATGTTCATCCAGGTGTGTGTGTGTGTGTTGGTCCAGGTGTTCATCCAGGTGTGTGTGTGTGTGTTGGTCCAGGTGTTCATCCAGGTGTGTGTGTGTGTGTTGGTCCAGGTGTTCATCCAGGTGTGTGTGTGTGTGTGTTGGTCCAGATGTTCATCCAGGTGTGTGTGTGTGTGTTGGTCCAGGTGTTCATCCAGGTGTGTGTGTGTGTGTTGGTCCAGGTGTTCATCCAGGTGTGTGTGTGTGTGTTGGTCCAGGTGTTCATCCAGGTGTGTGTGTGTGTGTTGGTCCAGGTGTTCATCCAGGTGTGTGTGTGTGTGTGTTGGTCCAGATGTTCATCCAGGTGTGTGTGTGTGTGTGTTGGTCCAGATGTTCATCCAGGTGTGTGTGTGTGTGTGTTGGTCCAGATGTTCATCCAGGTGTGTGTGTGTGTGTGTTGGTCCAGGTGTTCATCCAGGTGTGTGTGTGTGGGTGGTGTGTGTGTTGGTCCAGGTGTTCATCCAGGTGTGTGTGTGTGTGTGTGTTGGTCCAGGTGTTCATCCAGGTGTGTGTGTGTGTTGGTCCAGGTGTGTGTGTGTTTATCCAGATGTTCATCCAGGTGTGTCCAGCTGCAGACAGGTGAGCTGCAGAGGAGGAGTCGTCCTGCTCATGAAGTCTCTGTCTCCTCGACTGAACCTCCTCATCTCTGACACACACACACACACACACACACACACACGTTGATCATTACACACTCTTTGATGACGTCAACACACGTGAACTATGACGTGACCAGATGTTGCTGCTACTGGTCATGAACATCCATCCTATGTGTGGTGTCCTAGGAAAACCCTTCACATGGTGGGATTTTGACATTTTAATTTTTTAATATTTCAATAAACTAGAAGTTTTCAGCCGTTCATAACTGTTTGAATAACTGAGATATCCCACTCAGATCAAAAGTTATGGGCATTTTAATCTGTTATGACCAAAAAACTGAAAAGTGAGAAAACTGGCTTTAACTAGAACGTTGCTGTTTTAACCCTCTAAAGACGAGTGTTTTACAAAACATTAAACAACTTCTGAACCGTTTATGATAGAGACGAGCTGTAAAAAAGCATCTGAATCGTGGGATTCTCTGCTTTCCGAGGGTGAAGGTTACCTCTACGGTAACAACGGACCTGTCTCCCCCTGTTGTCCATGTGGCTACTTGTGCGGCGGTGTGTGTGCTGCCTCTGTGCCATCCAAGAGTTCACCTGTGTCGTTCTATGTCTTGGGTTTCTCCTGTATTTTTCTGCAAACTGTATTTTATTGTGATTGTACTGTGAGTTTGATGTTGGGACTACAGATGGAAATGAGCCCTAGTGGCTAAATCTGGTACAACCATCCAGGCCCGGCTCTAGCCATTTTGGTGCCCTAGGCGAGATTACTCCCAGGCGCCCCCCCCCCCCCCAACAATGATCAATAATGATTATAAGGATAACGTAGCAGTGTATCTCTATGTCCCCTCTGACCCCGAGATACACAACTTGCACAACAATCAGTAAAATGTCATAAAGTAAATCCTGGGTGAAGACATGAAAAAAATGAGTCTACAGTCATGAGAATAACCTGTTGTGATGCTTGAAATGGGTATACGAAAGTCTTAGCTTCACAAAAGCAGTGGAATATACTGTATGAATAAAAGCTAATAGATACGTGTGGAAAACAAGTTAAAATGAAATTTTGTGAAATTGCTTTTTGAGCATAAATGTTATCTGTCATTCTATTTTCACCAAATGTCTCAAATGTAAAATAAAAGAAGCTAAATATTGACTTAACAGTACATTTCAAACTTCATGAGATGTGTGTAGCCCTAAATGAGAAATTAGCTTTTTTTCTCCAAACAAAATATCAACTAAACAGACAAAAAACACAACATTTACAATATTTAACCTATATAATGTACCCTATATATGTCACTGTGGTGCTGTTTAAGAGGTAAAAAAAAGAAAATGGTTTGAGAGCTCAGCAGGTCTGGAGCTGGAGCTGTGGCCCTGCTGTCTGAGCAGGCTGAAGTCTCAACTCTCTTCTTTTTTCAATATCTTCCTCATCTAATGAGTCAGAACTTTCAGCCTCTGAAGCACCTTCATCCTCCTCACTGCTTCTCTCTCTCCTATCGATTCTGCGGGTTCGAAGCGTTTCACAGCTGTTCTTTTGATTGACAGGTCATCAAGGGCGGCGTAAAATGACCGAAATATAAACAAAAACATATCGAGACGGTCGCGCAAACGAGCCGGCATTTGTGCCGACTTTGAGGATTAATGCAACCAAGTATCCACACATCTAATTAAAAATGTGGCGTTTCTAACAAGAAAACGGCTTGAAAGCATTCCTACTGCAGACAGGTAGGCCTACCTCTGCTGTGTGTGTGACTGCGGGGGGAGCGGAGGGCAGTACCAATGGGCATGTGGGGGAGAGAGGGGGGGGGGGGGGCGACTTAGTAAGTAATGTTGTAACATATTATATTATTACTTTTTAATAGGTATTGCTTTGCATTTAAATTAACGTGGGATTATTTTTTGTATTAAGAAATAATAGTACCTAAAAATAGTGAAAGTTACACTTTTTTTTCTTTCCCATTTGTGGCGCTGGCGCCCCCTGGATGGACGGCGCCCTTAGCATTTGCCTATACGGCCTATGCCACGGGCCGGCCCTGCAACCATCTCTTCTCTGTTCTTGATTAATGGTATTGTACACTGTCCTGTGATAATAAACTAAACTAAAAAAAAAAGTCTCCTCTAGCGCTGCTGCTGCTGCTCAGCTGGAAATGAAATGCTTCATGCTATTCGCCACAAAAACATAAAAATAAGTACTTTCCGTTTTGTTTTCTTAAAATATTTATTCACCACGATGTAGTAGGGAGTTCAAAGTACCAGAATCACATTAAACATCAAAATCGTGGAAACAGTAGCTACTTTTCCACCTGTTTTGGCTGTTTGCCACAACAGAACGTCAGCGACTTCTGACGGGTTTTCCCAGGCCGCCACACGTGTTTGAGTAAAGCTGATCAATGTGCGACAGAGCATCGTGGTAACCGTGGTAACTGGCTGACAGGTGTGTGTGTGTGTGTGTGTGCGTGTGTGTGTGTGTGTGTGTGCGTGTGTGTGTGTGTGTGTGTGTGTGTGTGTGTGTGTGTGCGTGTGTGTGTGTGTGTGTGTGTGTGTGTGTGTGTGTGTGTGTGTGTGTGTGTGTGTGTGTGTGTGTGTGTGTGTGTGTGTGTGTGTTACCCTCGGGCCTCTGCTTGCTCGTCCTCCTGCAGGTGAGCGAGAGCGGCGCACACACCTCGCTGCTGCACACACACAACAGGAAGTGGAGGAGCGCGTCGTCCGGGTCGCCGCCGTCACACACCTGAGACACACACACACACACACAGGAAGTGACATCATCACCACACAGGAAGTGACATCACAGACAGGAAGTGACATCACACAGACAGGAAGTGACATCACAGGCAGAAAGGCGTCTGATTGGACGGGGAACTGACCAGGCTGCGGCCGCGGGGGAAGACCCTGACGTGACCTCTGACCCTGACGGCCCGCTGAAGCCCCGCCCACTGAGCCTCGGCCAATCGCAGCAGAGGACGGACCAGAGCGCCGGACACCCAGAGGTGAGCCTCGCCGGTCCCGTCGTCAACCACCAACCTGATCAATCAATACATACAGATCAATGGAGGGGGGGGAGGGGAGGGGTGGGAGGAGGAGGGAGGAGGAGGAGAGAGGAGGAGGAGAGGAAGAGGAAAGAGGAGGAGGAGGAGGAGGAAGAGGAGGTGAGCCTCGCCGGTCCCGTCGTCAACCACCAACCTGATGATCAATAATCAATACACACTGATCAATGAGGAGGGGGGGAGGAGGAAGAGGAGGAGGTGAGAAGAGGAAGAGGAGGAGAGCAGAGGAAGAGGAGGAAGAGAGAAGAGGAAGAGGAGAGAAGAGGAGGAAGAAGAAGATGAGGAGGAAAGAAGAGGAGGAGAGAAGAGAGAAGAGGTAGAGGAGGAGAGCAGAGGAAGAGGAGGAAGAGGAAGAGGAGAGAAGAGGAGGAGGAGGAGAGAAGAGAGAAGAGGAAGAGGAGGAAGAGGAGGAGGGGGAGGAGGAGGAGGGAGAGGAAGAGAGAAGAGGAAGAGGAGGAGGAAGAGGAGAGAAGAGGAGGAGGAGGAAGAGGAGGAGGAGAGAGGAGGAGGAGGAAGAGAGAAGAGTAGAGAAGAGGAGGAAGAGGAGGAGGGGGAGGAGGAGGAGGGAGAGGAAGAGAGAAGAGGAAGAGGAGGAGGAAGAGGAGGAGGGGGAGGTGAGGAGGAGGAGGAAGAGAGAAGAGTAGAGAAGAGGAGGAAGAGGAGGAGGGGGAGGTGAGTAGGAGGAGGAAGAGAGAAGAGGAGGAGGAGGAGAGAAGAGGAGGAGGGGGAGGTGAGGAGGAGGAGGAGGAAGAGAGAAGAGGAGGAGAAGAGGAGGAGGAGAGAAGAGGAGGAGAGCAGAGGAAGAGGAGGAAGAGAGAGGAGGAGGAGGAGAGAGGAGGAGAGAGGAAGAGGAGAGAAGAGAAAGAGGAGAGAAGAGGAGGAGGAGGAGAGAAGAGGAGAGAGGAGGAAGAGAGAAGAGGAAGAGGAGAGAAGAGAGAAGAGGAAGAGGAGAGAAGAGAGAAGAGGAGGAAGAGAGAAGAGGAAGAGGAGAGGAGGAGGAGGAGAGAAGAGAGAAGAGGAAGAGGAGAGAAGAGGAGGAGGAGGAGAGAAGAGGAGGAGGAGAGACGAGGAAGAGGAGAGAAGAGGAGGAGGAGAGAAGAGGAAGAGGAGAGAAGAGGAGGAGGAGGAAGAGAGAAGAGGAAGAGGAGAGAAGAGGAGAGAAGAGGAAAGAGGAGGAGGAGGAGGAGAGAAGAGGAGGAGGAAGAGGAGGAGGAGGAGGAGAGAAGAGAAGACAGAAGGAGGAGGAAGAGGAGGAGAGAAGAGGAGGAGGAGATAAGAGGAGAGAGGAGGAGGAGGAGGAGGAGGAGAGAAGAGGAGAGAGGAAGAGGAGGAGAGAAGAGGAGGAGGAGAGAAGAGAGAAGAGAAGGAGGAGGAGAAGAGGAAGAGGGGGAAGAGGAAGAGGATTCTTACTTTGCTCTGGAGTGGAAGACTGAGGAGGTCGAACGACACTGAGAACTGGAACAAGACTGAGAGAGAGAGAGAGAATGACAATGAGCAGCTAAAGTCACAACAACAACTTAAACTTTATTGATTTCATTTCAGTTTTCATTTGACAACATGAACTGAAAACCAAATCAACGGACAAAGTCACAGACAACTTAGTTCCTAACGACAAAAAAGCCAGAGAAGGAGACGGAGGAAGTGACTCATTTAGTCCTACTCCTACATACACAGAGAACAAACTGAAATGTATTTATGCTGCACATAACAAATAAGGTTGAAAGGAACACACAACCCTATACCAACCCTATAACCATGACCATCAGGTGGAATTTATACAACCTCTTCCCTTCAGGGCATAGTCAGGGTTTAGGGTTAGTAAGTGTGCAGTAAAATTGTTGGTGCTCCACTAAAAGACATTTCCTTGCTGTACAAAACTAGGGCCCTGAATAAAGCCAAACTCGTCCTGACTGACCCTAGCCATCCCCTTGGCACCTGAATTTAAACTGATCCCATCCAGACGCAGATTTCATGTGCCAAGATGCAGGACCAACAGATTTAAAGATTCATGGGCTCCAGTGGCCATTGGCCTTCTTAACAACTCCTGTTTCATCTAGGTGGCATTGTTGCACTTTAACTCCTGTTTCGTCCAGGATGGCATTGTTGCACTTTAACTCCTGTTTCATCCAGGATGGCATTGTTGCACTTTAACTCCTGTTTAATCCAGGTGGCATTGTTGTACTTTAACTCCTGTTTCATCCAGGTGGCATTGTTGTACTTTTACTCCTGTTCCAGGATGGCATTGTTGCACTTTAACTCCTGTTTAATCCAGGTGGCATTGTTGCACTTTAACTCCTGTTTCATCCAGGATGGCATTGTTGCACTTTAACTCCTGTTACAGGTGGCATTGTTGCACTTTTACTCCTGTTCCAGGATGGCATTGTTGCACTTTAACTCCTGTTCCAGGTGGCATTGTTGCACTTTTACTCCTGTTCCAGGATGGCATTGTTGCACTTTAACTCCTGTTTCATCCAGGATGGCATTGTTGCACTTTAACTCCTGTTACAGGATGGCATTGTTGCACTTTAACTCCTGTTACAGGATGGCATTGTTGCACTTTTACTCCTGTTCCAGGATGGCATTGTTGCACTTTTACTCCTGTTTAATCCAGGTGGCATTGTTGCACTTTAACTCCTGTTTCATCCAGGTGGCATTGTTGCACTTTAACTCCTGTTTAATCCAGGATGGCATTGTTGCACTTTAACTCCTGTTTAATCCAGGATGGCATTGTTGCACTTTAACTCCTGTTTAATCCAGGATGGCATTGTTGCACTTTACCTCCTGTTCCAGGATGGCATTGTTGCACTTTAACTCCTGTTTAATCCAGGATGGCATTGTTGCACTTTACCTCCTGTTCCAGGATGGCATTGTTGCACTTTAACTCCTGTTCCAGGATGGCATTGTTGCACTTTAACTCCTGTTTCATCCAGGATGGCATTGTTGCACTTTAACTCCTGTTTCATCCAGGTGGCATTGTTGCACTTTAACTCCTGTTTCATCCAGGATGGCATTGTTGCACTTTAACTCCTGTTTCATCCAGGATGGCATTGTTGCACTTTAACTCCTGTTTCATCCAGGTGGCATTGTTGCACTTTAACTCCTGTTTAATCCAGGATGGCATTGTTGCACTTTACCTCCTGTTTCATCCAGGATGGCATTGTTGCACTTTAACTCCTGTTTCATCCAGGTGGCATTGTTGCACTTTAACTCCTGTTTAATCCAGGATGGCATTGTTGCACTTTACCTCCTGTTCCAGGATGGCATTGTTGCACTTTAACTCCTGTTTCATCCAGGTGGCATTGTTGCACTTTAACTCCTGCTGACTGATCAGTGAGGGGAGGTGAGGTGACGGCTTAAATGTTACGTGACACAAAGGTTTTCAGACGGCCAGTGCACTTCTTATCACTTGTGTTTACAGACTTCAGTCCAGTTTGGTCCGAGTGTCCGTTACCGTGGTTACCAACAAGCGTTTGAGCCAGCGCAGTAATATTTAGAACGTAATCAGGCTATTTGACCGGAACATCTTTATGGGTGTCTTTATAATGGACACCCCGCAGCCAATCAGAATCGAGGATTCACCCAGACCATGGTATAACGTTACATAACATATACGATGTTACGCTGTGTGTGTTTGTGTGGTCTTAACCAGAGCGCGTTTGTGTTGCGGTGCAGCAGAGACGAGAGCCGGGACACTGGGGCAGGGAAAATGTCGCGGCTTATAGTCCAGAAAGTACGGTATATGTTTGAATTGATTTATATTAATGCATTATTTTAACTGTTCATCCATGTTCTTACTCCTACAACAGAAACACAACCGTTTCTTAGTTTCTCACCTGTGTGAAGACGCTGCCACACAGCGAGCAGCTCCACTGCAGCTCCAGCAGCAGGAAACACACCAGGTGACCTCTGACCTGGCCCACGGTGCACCCCTGGCCCCCCCCGCCCACAGCCCACGGGCCCAGGTGCATCATGGGAGGAGGGGGGGGGCGGGCCGAGCTGAGGGGGGGGAGGGGACACACGATCAATAATAAACCAATAAAACCTCAACAACCAATCACAGTCCGCTTCCTGTTTACCTGGTGGAGACGACGGTGACGCAGCTGATGGGTAGACTGCTGCAGTACGGCCCCCCCCTCCTGAAACACAGGTAAACTACAGGTAAACTACAGGTAGACTGCTGCAGTACGGCCCCCCCCTCCTGAAACACAGGTAAACTACAGGTAAACTACAGGTAGACTGCTGCAGTACGGCCCCCCCCCTCCTGAAACACAGGTAAACTACAGGTAAACTACAGGTAGACTGCTGCAGTACGGCCCCCCCCTCCTGAAACACAGGTAAACTACAGGTAAACTACAGGTAAACTACAGGTAAACTACGGGTAAACTGCTGCAGTACGGCCCCCCCCTCCTGAAACACAGGTAAACTACAGGTAAACTACAGGTAGACTGCTGCAGTACGGCCCCCCCCTCCTGAAACACAGGTAAACTACAGGTAAACTACAGGTAGACTGCTGCAGTACGGCCCCCCCCTCCTGAAACACAGGTAAACTACAGGTAAACTACAGGTAGACTGCTGCAGTACGGCCCCTCCCTCCTGAAACACAGGTAAACTACAGGTAGACTACAGGTAGACTGCTGCAGTACAGCCCCCCTCCTGAAACACAGGTAAACTACAGGTAAACTGCTGCAGTACGGCCCCCCCCTCCTGAAACACAGGTAAACTACAGGTAAACTACAGGTAGACTGCTGCAGTACAGCCCCCCTCCTGAAACACAGGTAAACTACAGGTAAACTACAGGTAAACTGCTGCAGTACGGCCCCCCCCTCCTGAAACACAGGTAAACTACAGGTAAACTACAGGTAGACTGCTGCAGTACAGCCCCCCTCCTGAAACACAGGTAAACTACAGGTAAACTACAGGTAAACTACAGGTAAACTGCTGCAGTACGGCCCCCCCCTCCTGAAACACAGGTAAACTACAGGTAAACTACAGGTAGACTGCAGGTAAACTCCAGATAAACTCCAGGTAAACTACAGGTAAACTACAGGTAAACTACAGGTAGACTGCTGCAGTACGGCCCCCCCCTCCTGAAACACAGGTAAACTACAGGTAAACTACAGGTAGACTGCAGGTAAACTCCAGATAAACTCCAGGTAAACTACAGGTAAACTACAGGTAAACTCCAGGTAAACTCCAGATAAACTCCAGATAACCTACAGGTAAACCACAGGTAAACTCCAGATAAACTACAGATAAACTCCAGGTAAACTCCAGGTAAACTACAGGTAAACTCCAGGTAAACTACAGGTAAACTACAGATAAACTCCAGGTAAACTACAGGTAAACTACAGATAAACTCCAGGTAAACTGCTGCAGTACAGCCCCCCCCCCCTCCTGAAACACAGGTAAACTACAGTTAAACTCCAGATAAACTACAGTATGTTAAGTCTGAGGAAGGGTCGTTGAGCCTGAAACGTTACTCCCTTTGGGTGATAATAAATGATTTATTGCTCTGGAGCTTTTTGCCGGTGTGTGCGGATTTTTCCTTTTTCATCACAAACTCCAGTGTGTTACCTGGACACTCTCCTCTGGAAAGCAGACAGCAGCAGCGTGTTGCCTGGCAACAGGCCAGGTGGGTAGGGGGTGTGGCTTAAGTCCAGGTAAACCTGCAGGCTCCGCCCACTTTCATCGGACATGGTGAGACGCACACCTGGAGGGTCGATAAGAACACCTGGTGGTTAGAGTTACACACCTGGAGGGTCGTTAACACAGAGTTACACACCTGGAGGGTCGTTGAGAACACACCTGCTGGTTAGGGTTATGAAGGGTTATGAAGGGTTATGAAGGGTTATGATGGGTTATGAAGGGTTATGAAGGGTTATGAAGGGTTATGATGGGTTATGAAGGGTTATGATGGGTTATGAAGGGTTATGAAGGGTTATGAAGGGTTATGATGGGTTATGAAGGGTTATGAAGGGTTATGAAGGGTTATGATGGGTTATGAAGGGTTATGATGGGTTATGAAGGGTTATGATGGGTTATGAAGGGTTATGATGGGTTATGATGGGTTATGAAGGGTTATGAAGGGTTATGAAGGGTTATGAAGGGTTATGAAGGGTTATGATGGGTTATGAAGGGTTATGATGGGTTATGAAGGGTTATGAAGGGTTATGAAGGGTTATGAAGGGTTATGAAGGGTTATGATGGGTTATGATGGGTTATGAAGGGTTATGATGGGTTATGAAGGGTTATGAAGGGTTATGATGGGTTATGAAGGGTTATGAAGGGTTATGAAGGGTTATGATGGGTTAGGCATGACGCCGTGAGCGGTTAAGCTCAGGGTAAGATGCAGGTGGGGGCTGAAGGGCAAGAAGAATAAAAAAAGGCAAAGGAAAAGGGGGAGAGAGGGAGAGAGACACACACCACCAGAGACACCAACCAACACAATAACAGGCCCTGAAGGAAGCAGAACTAGGAAGTGTTGGAGTGAACATTAAGTTTGAAGTGAACATTATACTAAGTGAGTTCTAGACACGGCCTTAGATTAAACCAGGTCCAGTTTGGTGGCAACATGCAGCTACACATGGTTCTGTAAATAATCTGGACTATACCATGGTCTGGGTGAATCCTCGATTTTGATTGGCTGCGGGGTGTCCATTAAAAAGTGACAATGGACACCCATAAAGATGTTTCTAGGGGCCGTGTCCACCAGACGTTTTCAGCGCTCTGGGCGTCTATTTTCCATTCAAACCCTATTGAGTCGGCGCTCACAGCGCTCAGCGCCCTCGGCGGTAAAACGCCCTGGGCGCTTGCTTCTTTTTGTCGCGGCGCTCAGAGCGCTTCGAGTTGAAATCTGTTCAACTTTCAGAACAGCGCTACGCTCGTCAATGTCACTTTTCACCGCACCGACCAATCAGAATCAAGAAGGGGCGGGACATACGTTACCACAGCAACACAACCGGAGACGTGGCTCGGTTTATATCCTGACCATCACTTGTGTTGAAGGTAGGCCGACCTCAGGGTCCATGTCAAAAGCTGCCGCTAATGCTATTGTGTATTTCTGACACTCGTTGTAGTGTTTACATTAAACAAGGCAGGAACACGGAAGTGTCAGAGGACTCGTTTTGTAACCTAGCAACAGCGGCGTTCTGACGAGGGAGAGAGAGAGCGCTAAGCGCTGGGAAAGCAGCGATGAGAGCGCTGTCAGAGCTGAAAGCACGTCTGGTGGACACAGCCCCCTATTCTAATATCACTGCGCTGGCTCAAACGCTTGTTGGTAACCACGGCAACGGACACTCGGACCAAAACAACTTTTTTTCAGCGCATCACGGCACTGGAGTCTGTAAACACACAAGCGGTAAGAAGTAAAACTTTGTGTCACGTAACATTTAAGCCATCACCTCCATCACCTCCCTTCACTGATCAACTACCAGGCTGTGGCAGAGTCACCATGGCAACACGCTGCGGTCACAGAGGGTCCCTCTTGTTTTTCTTTTATTGCCGACTAGAGTTATTAAATAGTCCACTCAGCCGCTTATTGTTAAACGTATGATTTTAACGGTAAAAACAACATTAAATTAAAATAATTTATTTAATATGTATTTATCTGGTAAGTGACCATGGTATAAGCGGGATAATGCCCGGCGAGGTGTCCGAGGTTCACGCCTCCGCATCGTCCATTAATTTCTGATAATGGACACCTCGAAGGGCATTATCCCTTACTTATTTAATCGTGCAGCCCTACTTCACACCTGTCTTCACCTGTCTTCACCTGTCCACTGACCTGTGTGTGTCTGTGGAGACTCAGTCGTCCTGTCGGTCAGACTGGTCCTGTCTGACACCACGGCCCGGAGACTCACCAGCTCTGAGCTGTAGAGACACACAGAGAGAGACAGAGTTAGAGTTACATGGTGTAGTAGAGACAGCAGCCTGTGGGGGCAGCACTGAGCTCCATCAGTTACCTGCAGTCCAACACCTGAGAGACAGACAGCACCGGGGGAGGGACAGCCTGAGACACAGAGAGACAGAGAGAGACTTTTTATTTATTAGTTTCTATTAGATTCAGTGAGTTGTAATACACGTCAGGATGTTTTGAGTCAGTAGGCGTGTTTCCACTGCAGGAACTTGGGGGTAATTTTATGGGGCCAGCCCCGTTGGTGTGTGTTTTCACTGCAGGAACCTCCCCCACAGGGCCATTTACAGGAACTTTTACGGGGGCCAACGGAGTACCTACTCCAGGGTAGGTACTCCGTTGGGCCTGAAAAGCTCCTGGGTGGGGCTCGAGGTTAACCCGGCACTGATTGGCTAAAGCTAGAGCAGCTCTGACGCTACCAGAAAGCACCAAAACAACCAACCGGCATTTTTAAAAGGGTGAGCAGAAGCGGAGCATTAGCCTAGCAGACACCGCTGTAAACAACAAGAAAACAGCAGGAAGATGTACACAAATGGACCGATGATGAGGTGCAGACATTGATTGTAGTCTACGGCACCGAGGAGATTCAGAGGGGGTTTGAGTAATCGCGGACAAATGAAAATATCAGCGCACCACGACACACTGGGGATCCATCACGCCGCAAAACAATGCCGTGAAAAGTTTAAAAAAAAACTCTAGCAGGATTACAATCAGCGGCCATGCGCACAAACACACAAACCAGAAACGCGGCTACCGCCTCAGCTCCTTCCATCCTTCTCCTTCTCCGTTGTTGTTATGATTTTTGTTTGTGACCTGCCTGGGTGACGTCACGGTCGAAACAGTCGCACAGCGATTAAGCAGCGATGGAAACTCATGACGTCACCGTGGGTCCGACTCTGCAGTGGAAACACGGCCACTGAGAGGACGGTTCCTGTAGAAGTTCCTACCCCCTCCCTTTACCAGGAACTCCTGCAGTGGAAACACGGCTAGTGTAGCTGTGTCCTAATGATGAGAGGACGAGGCTCTTTACTCTGGTATGATGATTCTAGTAGTAGAAGGTAGTTACCATCTACCTCTCTACTCTGACCTCCTGGATCAGACCTGTCACAACCACTACAGCTCCCATATTATGAATAACTGTTTTTTTCTGGTCTCTACCTGCATCGACTCCTGAGCTAAGTTGATGAAATACCGACCAGTTTGAAGTGATAAAGTGGTAATGATCTTTGCCGTGTACAGTCACCATGTTAATTAAAGGTGCAGACACAGAAACAGCTTGTTCTCAGCAGAGCTCATTGGAGCGACTTTCAGACAGCCGACATTCAGGACCACGGATCAGTTTGGGGCGACACATTTACAACACAGTGTAGTTGGACGTCTGACAGCTGAGTGAAACTGAGTAAAAAGAGTAGAATATGGGATCTTTAACACTAGAACAACAACCTCCGAGGGGTCGTTTTAACCCCCAATAGAAAACAGCTGTTTAGTGCCGTGCTCAGCGTTCACGCCGCTGTCCGGTTGCTTGACAAGTAGCCTACCTATCCTGCCGACCATGGCCCAAGAGAAGAGGAGGAAATGTGTTAAAATGCAGTAAAAACTAAACCTCTACAGTGTGCATGAAGAGTCTACATGTGGACCGTTCTGTATGGACCTGACACAGCAACAGGGTTTCTGCAGGCAGCTGCTACCAGCAAATCAGCCTCAGTCAACACAGAGGAAAAACGTTTTTGATTGATGATGAAATAGTGTAAAGCAACAGTGAAATGAACAACTGTCCCCATGAAGTGTAAATGTCAAAGTGTTTTTATGAAGCTACTTCTTATTTAACAGAAAGGAGGAAAATGAACTTTACTGCTTCAGATCAGTGATGGATGAAGGTCAAGACCCTATGGTGTTGTAGTGGTGAAGACACAGTGAAGAGCTGCTGCTGCTGTGTGTCTCTGTGTGTGTGTGTGTGTGTGTGTGTGTGTGTGTGTCTCTGTGTGTGTGTGTGTGTGTGTGTGTGTGTGTGTGTGTGTGTGTGTTACCTTGAGCAGCAGTGCTGGGCGTGTCACAGAGTGGAACCTCCAATCAGCTTGGACCTGTAGGGTGGAGTCAGTGTGAAGCTCCGCCCCCCTCCGCCCAGGAAGGCTGCAGCCAATCAGAACACTGGGATCCTGATGGACACACACACACACACACAGACAGTAGATGGTGACATCACAGCTGATGACATCACAGCTGATGACATCACAGCTGATGACCTCACAGCTATAGTTATATATAGATATATAGTTGTATTGCCAGGTGACTGACCTGAGAGCGAGCCACCAGTCTGTAGAAACATCTGGACTGGAGCAGAGGAAACCATCTGGTACACACACCGGAGAACACCAGCACCACCTACACACACACACACACACACACACACACACACACACACACACACACACACACACACACACACACACACACACACACACACACACACACACACACACACACACACACACAGGTTTACATGGACACAAATATTCCAGTTTTATTTGGTTTCAAAGCCCAAACTGAACAAAACTACCACACAGAAACAGCTCAATGAGAATAAACAGCCCAAACCCAACCACATTTCATTGGTTTTCAGAGAGGTGGAATAACCCTTTACTTAAACCAGGGGTGTCAAACGTGCGGCCCGTGGGCCAAAACCGGCCCGGTAGAGGGTCTAATCCGGCCCGCTGGTTGAATTTGCCAATTGTGAAAATGACATAGAAGACAGAAGAGGCATAATATTGTTGAAATTTCATCAAGAGATTTCAAGTTGTTCATAATATGTTTTGTAAAAGGAGAGTTCATGAACTGTAAACATCTTAATAATGAACTAAAACAAAGGGTTCTTTTTATTTATAGGTTATCATGCTATTATTTTACTGGTCGGGCCCACTTAAGATCATATTGCGCTGTTTGTGGCCCCTGAACTAAAATGAGTTTGACACCCCTGACTTAAACCATTAGAGAGTAAAATGACATCATGTAAACGGTGAAACTGAATGTTGTCTGGTTCTGGTTCTGGTTCTGTTCTTTCTGCTCCGTGTCGATGTAGTAAATGTGTAGAGAAGTTTCTTCACTTGTAAATGTTTGAAAGAAATAGTCAAAACAAAGAGTGACTACAGTCATAGTTATTATAGGCATTAGATAAACTCTATTGTCTCCCAAAGGGTTAATGTGTCTTGGGCAGAGTGTACAGAGACACATAGCAACATATAGCAACAATACAATCAGTACAGTGACAGACATAGAGACAAAGCAGCGCTGCACAGCCTCAGATTCTGACTGATATTCTGGATGCACCGTCGTCTGTTTCTCTGTGTTGCAGCATCTTCCTCCCACTGCAACATGTTTTAATAGACCACGTTTATGAAAAGCAGCGTTAGAAGTGAATAACGGGAAAATATCTTCAAAATAGGATTAGATGTGGGCTATTACATGCAAATAGTTTTTGTATTTTGTGTCACATTGTGTTATTGTAGTGACACTCATTGACAAGAACATTTCAAACCAGCGCTCCATGTCACAGAGGTTTCCTTCCCCTGCAGTAGACTCTCTCACTGGCTGACTTTCATTTATAAATCTGTTCTTGGACTGTTGCCTACATATTTGTGTGTACACATGTGTAGAAACCACAGCCGATATGGCCTCAGCGTTCTCAGGACTTTATACAGATGCAGAGTCAGAACGTTTAGACATTATACAGATGCAGGTCCCGAAAGTGAGAACGGAACTGGGCAAAAAGGCTTTTAAATGTTCTGCCCCGTCGACCTGGAACGATGTGCAGAAGGACTTGAAACTAGGGCCCGACCAATTTATCGGCGAGCCGATTAAATCGGCCGATTATAGCCCGTTTGAGAATAATCGGTAATCGGCCAAAACTCACCGATTGTCGCCGATATTTTCAGAAATAAAATGCAGGGAATAAGACTTGGTTTTACTTTGAAAATGTTCCCCCATTTGAAAACATCCCCCGACATTAGGCTATTTATCCTGTAGAGGGCGCCGTGCATCCAACTGCATTGCATCAATTAATCTTAATATTGTATCTGTTTAGCACTTTACCTGCCCAGGGACGACAGGTGGAAATTAGCAATTGTTGCTATAACCTGGCTCAAAGCATCTCTTCTTGTTTTACAAGATTAATGTTTTTTTTGTGCATTGTCCCTGTTTTAAATAAATAAATTCAATCAATCAATCAATCAATCCACTCTCCACTAACCACCTCACACACAGCAGACTGACTGATCTGCAGCAGGTCAACAAACCAGAAACGTCTGGAACAACATTGGAAAAAAAGTCGCTTTTGAAAAAAAAAAAGAGAGCGAGAGACACCCTGCTGTGCCGTGTAAAAAACAACAACAACAGAAAAGTGTCACGTGTCATGACTTCCTGTATCTGGCCCTTCAAATTAAAAGCCCTATAGCCTTTCATATACAGTTCAGTCATTGATTTTGACTTCATTTTGACAAGACAGGGCTCCAAATGTTGTTGTTTTTTCCTGCAACCAATTGACCAATGAAATTTTGGCAGCCCTAATTTATATATTATATAATTTATGTAGATATATTACTTAAATTAATAAAAATTTAAAACTTTATTTAAAAAAAAAATAATCGGCCGATTAATCGGTTATCGGATTTTTCCCCCCCTAATAATCGGCATCGGCATCGGCCCCAAAAAATAGATATCGGTCGGGCCCTACTAGAAACTGACTCATCTTGTAACTCTGGGGGAATTCAGGTCAATTATAATAAACAGAGAATTGAGCTCCATCGGACTGTGTGATTGCGTTGTTTAATCATGTTTTCCTGAAATGTGTGATTGTATTTTATCTGAGTCTTGTGTGATGTGCAGCTGAGCTGTTGTGTGTGTACTGCCGTCTTGGCCAGGTCACTCTTGGAAAAGAGGTTTTAAATCTCAATGAGTTTTTACCTGGTTAAAGCAGAAGTAAGCGATCCGGTCGTTTTGGCTAATGCTGCGTTCCAGGCAGGCTTTTGAAATCGTAAATTACAGCTTCAAGTCACAACTTACGACTTTGTAGCGTTCCAGGCAACCCACTCGTGTTTCTCCGACCTGTTTTACCTGTGAAAGTCACTATAACGGCCACTCGTAACTTCTGACCCGTGAACTCGTACCAGATCGAACTGGTACCACTTCACAGGTCGGAAAAACACGAGTTACGGGTTGCCTTGAACGCACCATAACCTCGTCATGGATCTATTGGTCCTCGTCCCTACGTCACCACATTCAGGCGCATCCCTTGGCTGCACACACAGAGAGGACTGCCCCTTTATGCCGTTCTCTCTCCTCATTGGATAAAGGTTGTAGGATACAAGGAAAGTTTTCTCCTGGGCTCAGAGCAGAGCAGAGTGACTGACAGACCCGTGTTTCAGACCAAACACTCTATAGAAGTGATTGCTGTTGGAAGATACAACTATTTAAGACTTATATTAACACAAAAATATCACTTACTTCTGCTTTAAATAAAGGATATTGATTGATAATGATCAAGAACCTGGTTGATTGGTGACCAGGTTATTACACACACACACCTGGTGACGTGTGTGTGTGTCTCTGTGTGTGTGTGTGTGTGTGTCTCACCTGCTGTAGCTCCTCCCCCTGCCTCTCCTCGTCACTGATTGGCCGGTTCCTGGGGTCCCGCCTCCAGCTGACCACCGGACCAATCACGGCGGCTCGTAGGGAGAAGTGCAGCACAAGCCCCGCCCCCTCTGCTGGCCCCGCCCCCGTGTTCCTCCAGGCCACGCCCTCTTTCTGCTGCACCCTGATCACCATGGAGACGCAGCTCCCCTCCCTCCCCCTCCCCCCCCTGTCTGTGACATCATCACCACACGGCCCCGCCCCCTTCTGCCTCAGGTACGTTGCCATGGCAGCAGACGGACTGAGGACGTGGAGGTGGTGGGAGGAGACCTGCAGGTACACACTACACACACACACACACACACACACACACACACACACACACACACACACACACACACACACACATTAAAGGATCATAGGATTTGTGAGAAGATACCCATGTGTTTTATGTTTTTTATCTGTCACCGGGGTAGGAAACCTCTGTGACATGGAGCGCTGGTTTGGAATGTTCTTGTCAATGAGGCTGCCACTACAATAACACAATGTGACACAAAATACAAAAACTATTTGCATGTAATAACCCACATCTAATCATATTTTGAAGATGTTTTCCACGTTATTCACTTCTAACGCTGCTTTTCAGAAACTTGATCTATGAACATGAAGAGGGCAACCGCGGCAGAGCCATTGATATAGTAACCAGGGTTTTTCCTGGCCAAAATTTCGGCTGAGGCGGCGGCGAGGGGAGGGGGGGGGGGGGTGGGGGGGCGAGTGGAGTCCCATATTGCTGCGTGACAATGCTTATACCAGTCAGACAGACAGTTCGTAGGGAGACTGGCTTAACCAGAGACTGGCTGGTTCGCGATCGAGACTGGCTTATAGTCTTATAATGTTTCTGAGAAAGACTTATACTTCACATAAACCTGTTTCTTTGTTTTTTTTTTTGTTTTTACAACTTCAACCGACAAATGTGAAACATAGTTATAGCACTAGACAGGCCTCAGGAAACAACTTCACCTTGCCTTTACCTAGAACCAAAGCACTCAAAAGGTCAGTTATGTATAGAGCTGTAGCTCACTGGAACAGTCTCCCCTCACACTTGATCACAACCACGGGAATGTCCAGTTTTAAAATGAAACTGAGAGAAGCTGTGTTTCGTCATAATATTATATTGCAATAGATTACTACTATATTAGGCAATCATGTCAAGTTGAATTCAAGCATGTTATTACACCTGTGTTGTACATTTATTTATGCTTTAGGTTATCTCATATGTATACTCTTCTATAATCATGTAACTATTTTATAATCATGTAAAATATATATATATATATATATATTACTCCTCTTGATCATGTCATGTCTATAATCATGTAACTATTTGATAATCATGTAATCATCCTCTTGATCGTGTTAACTTATTCACATTGTACTACTTAATATGCATTTTTATAATCTTGTTTAGGATAAATGATTTCATGTAATTTTTTCTTTTTTTTTCTCTTTTGTACAAACACTGTATTGTTGTGTTTGATTTAATGTGGACCCCAGGAAGAATAGTCCGCATCATTATGCAGACTAATGGGGATCCAAAGAAAACAATAAACAATAAACAGTGTGGGTCAATCGCGTGATGAAGAACAACAAAAAAATGTATAGGCTATTTAAAAAAACACAGTTGTCTGGACAGCAGCATTTTTCTCACAACCGACCTCAAAAGTGAGGGCAGGTCCGCCGAAGCATCACTCCGGGTGTTGTCTTTGTTGTTATTTGTTGCCGCTCCACAGAGCGCACATGGCTACTTAATTATGCACGTGCTGACCATATATGGTTGTGCTGAGGCGTTCTGGGGGTGGAATATGAGGTGTGTTCATGTCCGCACCATTCTTGGGTCCTGTGTGATTTATCAATGGAATATTGCGGAGAGTTGTGCGTACGCACAGCTTGATCAGTGTTTCCCACTAACAGAAAAAAAAAAAAAGTATCAAAATTTTTTTTTTTTTTTCTTTTTCCTCACGTGTGTTTACGTGCGGTGCGACACCCGGACCCGGCACGTTAGTTCTCGGTGCTGGCCCGTACATGTACTACACAGCTGTTAAATGACTGGCTGTTTGTTTGTCTGTGCGTGTGTGTTAGTGTGTGTGTATCTACCTGTAGTGTGTGTGTTAGTGTGTGTGTGTGTGTGTGTGTTATTACCTGTAGTGTGTGTGTGTGATGAACTGGTCCTGGTCCAGGTGTTGGTACGAGGGGAAATCTGATTGGAGGAACCTCTCCGTTACCATGGTGAACTGGTGGACACACACCAGACAACCTGCAACACACACACACATTCAGCCTGCAGTGTGTGACCTTTGACCCCTGAGTTCAGAGCTGAAAACGAAGGCCCAGTTCCACTCCGACCCCTCATGGACTCACTGACTTAGAGGCGCGTTCACGGGAGGTCTGTGAGTGTGTGAGGGCTGTTCCGTTGTCAGATCATCAAGTCCTTACTAACCCTTTACCATAAGTCAGCACTGATGCTGACTGACGGTAAAGGAATTACCCACAGTTCATAGCTTAACGTTAATTAATCTCAGCTTGCTTTCCATTAGTATGTGACCTCGTCTTCAGTCACTGTCGTAGTAAACATTTCAGAACAGTTCTACAGCTGTGCCTGTGAGCATTTAGCTTCACCACCATTCAAACCAACGTATCTAACATGTTATGTTGCTCCACATTAATCTACAATGTTCTAGTTTCTCTCTTGTTGCATTAAAAGGGGTGCTGGTTGACGGTATTCTGTAAAACTGGAGCGTTTTGTTATTTTTATCTAAACGATTAGTGCAACTAAGGCAAGGCAAGGCAAGGCAATTTTATTTGTATAGCCCGTTTTTACCAACAGTTTGTCTCAAAGGGCTTTACATCCCATCATAACAACATCCTCTGTCCTTAGACCCTCACATCCACTGAGGAAAAACTCCATGGAAAACCCTTTTAACAGGGAAAACCAGGAGAAAGCTCAGGGTGAGCAACAGAGGAGAAAGCTCAGGGTGAGCAACAGAGGAGAAAGCTCAGGGTGAGCAACAGAGGAGGAAGCTCAGGGTGAGCAACAGAGGAGAAACCACAGGGTGAGCAACAGAGGAGGGATCATCACCCAGGACAGAGATGTTGTTACAGACAAGAAAACTGTTTATAGTTTTAACTAACAGCACAACAAGACAAGATGGTGGCTCTTTCTCACCTATCCAGGCGGTGTTGGACTCGGCCCTCTGACCCCCCTCCTCCTCCTGGCTGGTCTCCGTGACGACACAGGGGATGGCGCCCGTCCCGTCTCTGAGCTGCAGAGTGTGTGTGTGTTCAGACGTAGAGGGGAGCTCCAGTAGACCCACCAGCAGCAGGGGGCGGGGCCTAGACCAGGACCAGGAGAGACCAGTTAGAGACCAGTATAGACCAGTATAGACCAGTATAGACCAGTATAGACCAGTATAGACCACTATAGACCAGTATAGACCAGTATAGACCACTATAGACCAGTATAGACCAGTATAGACCAGTATAGACTAGTATAGACCAGTATAGACCAGTATAGACCAGTATAGACCACTATAGACCACTATAGACCAGTATAGACCAGTATAGACCACTATAGACCAGTATAGACCAGTATAGACCAGTATAGACTAGTATAGACCAGTATAGACCACTATAGACCAGTATAGACCACTATAGACCAGTATAGACCAGTATAGACCACTATAGACCAGCAGCAGAGTGTGTGTGTGTGTGTTCAGACGTAGAGGGGAGCTCCAGTAGACCAACCAGCAGCAGGGGGCGGAGCCTAGAGGACCAGTTAGAGACCAGTAAAGACTGGTATAGACCACTATAGACCAGTATAGACCAGTATAGACCAGTATAGACCACTATAGACCAGTATAGACCAGTATAGACCACTATAGACCAGTATAGACCACTATAGACCAGTATAGACCACTATAGACTAGTATAGACCAGTATAGACCACTATAGACCACTATAGACCAGTATAGACCAGTATAGACCCTTCTATAGACCAGTATAGACCAGTATAGACCACTATAGACCAGTATAGACCACTATAGACTAGTATAGACCAGTATAGACCACTATAGACCACTATAGACCAGTATAGACCACTATAGACTAGTATAGACCAGTATAGACCACTATAAACCAGCAGCAGAGTGTGTGTGTGTGTGTTCAGACGTAGAGGGGAGCTCCAGTAGACCAACCAGCAGCAGGGGGCGGAGCCTAGAGGACCAGTTAGAGACCAGTAAAGACTGGTATAGACCACTATGGACCAGTACCTGGGGCGATATGACTGATTAATTGTTTACTTATGTGCTGTCTGGATGTTGTATTACTGTTATGTCTTGCACATTAATGTTTGTCCTGTCCTAGTACCGTGTCTAACATTGTTTTTATTGTCTTGTCTTTCTTGTCTGTGTAGTGCACTTTTATGTATTTCGCTATATGTATTGTATTGTATAGCCTTCGCTATATGTATTTATTGTTTTGTTTTTATTCCTTGTGGTGTACTGCTGTATTTTATTTATTTATTAGGGACGTCGGACGCAAATTAGCCGCCTGGCTATAATCCGGCATATTTACAGCAGTATTTCTTTTAGTTATACTAATGTTCATTAATATGCACTGTCCCTATTCAAATAAATGCTATAAAAAAAAATAAAAAATAAAAAAAAAGTAGAGACCACTATAGACCACTATGGACTAGGGCAGTCAGTTTTTAGAAAAATTAGGTTCAAACGAATATCAAATGACCCCCCCCCACCCCGCGCCGCAGCAGCAGCAGCACACACAGTCGCGGTGTTTTATTTTGAAAATTGACCGGATTCTCTTGTTGTTTCATGTGTGACTTCCTGTCCAGCTTGACACAATCGCTCGCGGCTCTCGCACAAAATAGACCAGACACCGAAACGACCGCTGCAGGGCGCTAGGCCGGCCGCGGAGCTGCACGCCGCGACACCACCAGCGGTTAATATGGGCACAGACAGGAAACTGGCTCCGCTTCTCGGCTCTTCTCGGCTCTTCTCGGCTCTTCTCGGCTCTTCTTGGCTCTTCTCGCCTCTTCTTGGCTCTTCGTGACTGTTCTTGGCTCTTCGTGACTCTTCTCGGCTCTTCTCGGCTCTTCGTGACTCTTCTCGGCTCTTCGTGACTCTTCGCAGGTCTTCTCGGCTCTTCGTGACTCTTCGCGGCTCTTCTCGGCTCTTCGTGACTCTTCTCTGCTCTTCGTGATTCTTCTCGGCTCTTCTCGGGTCTTCGTGATTCTTCGCGACTCTTCTCGCCTCTTCGTGATTCTTCTCGGCTCTTCGTGATTCTTCTCGGCTCCTCGCCTCTTCGTGATTCTTCTCGGCTCTTCTCTGCTCTTCGTGGCTCTTGTCGGCTCTTCTCGGCTCTTCGCGACTCTTCTCGGCTCTTCGTGACTCTTCTCTGCTCTTCGCGGCTCTTTGCGGTTCTTCTCGGCTCTTCTCTGCTCTTCGTGGCTCTTCTCGACTCTTCGTGACTCTTCGTGGCTCTTCTCTGCTCTTCGCGGCTCTTTGCGGCTCTTTGCGGTTCTTCTCGGCTCTTCTCTGCTCTTCGCGGCTCTTTGCGGCTCTTCGCGGCTCTTCTCTGCTCTTTGTGGCTCTTCTCGACTCTTCGCGGCTCTTCGCGGCTCTTCGTGACTCTTCTCGGCTCTTCGCGGCTCTTCTCGGCTCTTCTCGGCTCTTCCGTGTCCGGTGGCCGTTCGGCGGCGCTGTGCAGCCACTGGGCTGCAGCCAGAGAGAACAGATTCATAGAGAATCTCTGCTGCAGCCGACACATCGAACAGCTCATTACCGCTCCAATATGAACTCTTCACCCCACGTTCAAACTAATGTTCGAATGTCGAATTAAAAGTGACAGCCCTATAGACCAGTATAGACCAGTATGGACCAGTATGGACCAGTATGGACCAGTATGGACCAGTTTAGACCAGTATAGACCAGCAGCAGGAGGCGGAGGACACTACGTACCTGTCTGTCTGTCCAGGCTCGGGGACAGAGGACACTACGTACCTGTCTGTCTGTCCAGGCTCGGGGACAGAGGACACTACGTACCTGTCTGTCTGTCCAGGCTGGGGGACAGAGGACAGCGTCCTGAAGGACCAGGACAGAGCCGAGTTGATCTCAGACCGGGACAGACTGGGTCCATCAGAGGACAGCAGAGACCGGAGGGACACGGAGGACCAGCTGTCCTCCTGGAGGGACACACGGAGCTCCGAGACACTGAGCAGCTGGGGGACAGCAGCGTCCACACTGTACTGTAGAGACAGAGACAGAGACACTGTAGAGACAGAGACAGAGACACTGTAGAGACAGAGATAGAGACACTGAGTGTTTATAATGTTTTTTAAGAGACTGCAATGATTTGTCAATTATTATTATTAATATATATGATTATTAAAAACATCATAAAAGATAAGAAAAATTCTTATTCAAATCATATAATATCATACAACTGCAGAACAGAAGAAAACACTATAATTGGTTTCAGTCTCAGCACCTAAAAGTGCGTAAGTATACTCCTGACTGTCCCTAGATTTTGTTCTGAGTTAAGAACAATTTCTAGATAAGAAAACAATCATGAATGCCACAATCTTCGTAAAAACTTTGTAAGTAGGATGTAAGAACGGTTCGTGAATGAGGCCCAGTGTGTGTACCTGTGTGAGGGGACAGGTGTGAGGCTCGTCCAGCATCTCTGAGTAGATGTCCCTCCGTCCTCCTCCTCCTCCTCGTCCTCCTCGTCTCCACAGCAACTCCATCAGTTTCCATGACAACACACACACACACTGCTGCTGTCTCAACACGCTGGGGACGAGGCTGAGGACAGACAGGAAGTAGAGTCAAACATGATAGTAACTGTAATATAGGCTCTTTATTTCAGATTATACAACAGTTAGTTCCGACCGGTCCCAATCGAGCAATCTGATTGGACAAGAGACGTTCCATAGTGCTGATATACAGTATAACAGCACTGGGACTTTTCACAGACAGTATCACTCCGCTGTACGGGCGTTCTAATAACCGTTTATTAATGTTACATCAGCTGTTAAATGTCTTAGATTGTGGCAAACTTTGCACGGTAAAGATGGACATATTTCCACAAATAACATTTGATTTGAACTATGAATGGTCATCATCAGACTCGGAGGAGGACGAAGGGAAGGAAAGAGGCCTGGATACATCAGCACAGACCAGGTGTGCTGATAGGACATCAGCCGACCTCGACAACTTAGAGAAGAGCAAGAATGAAGCTAACACTGTAAGGCAGACAACCTGGGCTCTGAGCTGCCTTCAGACCTGGATGAATCTAAAAAATATCCAGCTCAACTTTCAGTCGATGAAGAAGACCGAGCTGAACGCGGTGTTGAGGCAGTTTTAGGGATCGATCCGGACAACTAAAGGGGAGCGACTCAAACATGCAGCCAGAAGTTTATCTACTTCAACAAGCCGACATGTTTGTAAAACTAGATCTAATTCAAAGTCTGGCGGAGTCGAGATCCAAGTTGACGCTCGGTGTGTTCAGGTGCAGTGGGAAGCTCCCGTTTGTGTTGATGCTCGGTGTGTTCGGGTGCAGTGGGAAGCTCCCGTTTGTGTTGATGCTCGGTGTGTTCAGGTGCAGTGGGAAGCTCCCGTTTGTGTTGATGCTCGGTGTGTTCAGGTGCAGTGGGAAGCTCCCGTTTGTGTTGATGCTCGGTGTGTTCAGGTGCAGTGGGAAGCTCCCGTTTGTGTCAGAAACACTGCAAAAACTCTAACTCTTACCAAGAATATTTGTCTCATTTCTAGTCAAAACTAATCTCATTCTACTTAAAATCAGACTCATCACATTAAAAGCAGCTTGTTTGTAGACACTTTTTACTTCTTTCAAGCAGATTTTCACTTGAAATAAGTAGAAAAATCTGATATGGAGCAAGTTTTTCTTTCTTATTACAAGCACAAAAAACTTACTTTCAGATTCTTGTACTTATTTTAAGTAAAAATGTATTTGAAACAAGTGAAAATGATCTAAAAACAAGTTCATGTTTAGGTGATGAGTCTTATTTTAAGTGGAGAGAGTTTAGTTTTGACTAGAAATGAGACATTTTGACAAGAAATAAGACAAATATTCTTGGAAAAATGTAGAGTTTTTGCAGTGAACACATCAACTCTGGACTTGCTTGAAGTAAATAAACTTCTGGGTGCATGTTTGAGTCTCTATCTGACGCTGTCTGTGGCTTTGAGGGATGGAAACAGCCTAAGCAGCAGAACTTCAATCCGCTCCCATTCATCGTTGCCGTGGCGACGCGGGGACAGACCATAACTACCGCAAAACAGGAGACATTAAACTGAAAACCTTCAGATTCCTTCTGTTAGACCTGAAATGTTAGGAACATACAGCCTGAGGTGAATTTACCCGGAATTGTCCTTTAACAAAGTTTCTAAAAATAAAGAAGTAGAGTCAAACAGGAAGTAGAGTCACCTGCGTGCCAGCTGGGAGCTCAGGTGACACGTCCACAGGTACTCGGACACGCTCATGTTCTTCTCCACCAGTAACCGTGGCAACGCCCCGTCACCGGGACAACCGGCGTCGGGCGGCGACGCCCCCACTCTGCTGAAGCTGGTCACCCTGAGGCTGGAGCGCAGGCAGCTGCAAAGCATGCTGGGAGGAAGGTCGGGGCACGGCCGGTACAGGAAGTGGACGTGGTGCAGCTGCAGGAGGAACAAAACTTTATTAGTCTCTTGTTGACGACACAGACACACACAAACACACACAGATACACACACAGATACACAAAATACACACACACGGCAACACGTAGATGAAGATCCATCGATCAGCTGATTGGTTATCAAAAGCTTTGTTGAAAACAAACGCACACGACCAGAGGAGGGTGAGCAGACTTACAGATTCTAATTGTTTTTCTGGAAATTTTAACACTTTTTTCTAGAATTTTAAACCTTTTTTTGGGGGGGGAGAAATTTCTTTCCACATTTTTTTTTCAACGTATTATTATTATTATTTCTTTTTTTTTATTATTATTCTTAGAAATTTTACCACTTTTTCTAGATTTTTTTACAAAACGTTTTTGGGAGAATTTTTTTCACTTTTTTCTAGAAATGTTTTTTTGGGGAGAAGTTGTACAGCTCTTGTATCAGTCCTAATTTAAACATCGTACATTGTCTAAAAAAGCAACGTTCTTCAGTCTCAGAACAAAGATTTGTGTATTTCTGGTGTTTGTTGTTGTCCAGTGGGGGTCCGTGGTCTAATTTGTGTCAATTTAGGGTCCTTGATGTAAAGAAGTCAGAGAACCACTGCTCTAAATGATGCAATTTATAAATCAATTAAAGTCGTATTTTGATCAAAATGATGTCTCAGATTAATTATTTCACTCGTAAACCGTGTAATAAATGGGATAATGTAGAGTTTGCTCGCTCAAACTCTTACGGTGCGTCCACACCAAACGATGGACGTGATGAACGCCGCAAGTTTCCATTCAAAGTCAATGTAAATGTCCATGGCGTTTGGTGTGAACGCACGGTTATCCCTTACACCTGTCTACCTGTCTACCTGTCCCCCTGTCTTCTGTCCTCTCACCTCCACGGTGTCTCCAGGTCTCAGTTTCCTCCGTAGCCTCGGCTGATGGGCCAGACACAGACCCACCGTCCTGTCCAACACGTAAAGCCCCGCCCCCTCACTCACCACCTGCGTCACCGTGCCCTATGGGAGGAGAGGGGTGGGGCTTAGAGTCACACAGGTAGTACCTACAGCACTGTAAACAGGGTTCCTACACATTTGAAATTTCCAAATCCCATACTTTTCCCAGACCCTAATCTCCAGACTTCTCTGTAAAAAAAAATCTAATAATTAGTGATATTTAAGTAAATAGATGTGCATAATATTAAAGAAGCATGCAATGTATCTTGTTTTCATTATTCTGAATGGGTATGCCATTATGCAACCAAATAATTACCAGGAGATCGTTAACCCAATGAACCCAAACAGGTAAGACCAAACCAAGATAAGATAAATAAAATCATTTCCATACAATAGTTTCCATTTCCCATACTTTCCCAGACCTGGAAATGTATAAAATCAAATTCCATACTTTCCATACTTGCGTAGGAACCCTGTGTAAAAGAGAGTAATGACACCACCATTGACTCCCGTGGTAAGGGTTTAAGGGTTTAGGGTTTAAGGGTTTAGGGGTTTAAGGGTTTAAGGGTTTTGTGCCCCTAGTGGCAGGATATGGGTATTGCAAAAGCGCCCAGAAAACCCATTCACTCCAATGTATGTGTGTTGCCCACTTGCTGGTAAATTGATGAAAATGGCCGTGTTTTTGTTTTTAGGTGTCTTGGTCATATCAGATTATACTTATAATTAGTTTATTATAAAATGTAGATTGAAACATTCATGTAGACAACTGTTTTTGTTGTTGTTGTTTTTTTTTACTGGTCTATGTGTTAATGTTTATCTGTAAAGGATCCTCAATGATGCTATTAACGTGGGTGATCTATAAATGTCCTTAAATTATTGAAAACACCACACTGCTCATTCACCAACAATGCAGAGATGTCAGTTCTTTTGCAAAACCCATATTCCTCCACCAGGAGGCGCTGCCATTGGACCAATGCTGTCACTACTCTCTGTTACAGAGCTCTAGTAGAAACCAACAGCCAATCAGAGCTCACCTGGTAGCTGATGACTCGAGACCGTTTCATCCTCACACCTGATTGGTCCTCCTCCCTCTCAGGCTCCGCCCCCTCGTCGTCGTCGGGCTCTGATGTAATCATTGGGGGCGTGTCCTGTGTGTCCAGTGTGTCTTGTGTTGGTGTGTGTGTCGTTGGTGTGTAGTCGGTGTGTATCTCAGACTGGTCGGTCACACACAGGACGTTGTTTCCTCTCCAGCCTCGCAGCACACACACACGCAGCGCCGTCACACACACACTCTGACCCACACACACACACTGGGACCACCACAGCCTGCTGCCGTCCTGCACGCACACACACACACACACACACACACAGGGTCTGAAACAAACGCTGCGTTCACACCGGACACAAAGTGATTTTTTCGTGCGACGAGATTACGTCAATGTTAAGATGTGGAGCGTGACCATTTTGTGGCGAGTATATTCTATTGGTTCAGAATCCAAACCAATCAAATTATCGAGGGACGTAAACAAACTTCTGGCACTATTTTTAGATTCCTGACATTTCCTGGTTGCTGTTTTTCACATCTTGGAGTGTTTTTTAATTGTATTTCTCTCCTATTCTCCTCTCTATGCCACCAGTCCTCCTGAGTGTGTTGCATGTTTGGTTGTCTGGTGTGTGTATAAGTATATGTTGCTTGGCATTTTTGGCTTTACATGTTACTCAGTGTTGGGGATGTTTCTGTTTCTGGTTATGTATGCATGTGGCTCAGTGTCGTATGTTTAACAAGTGGTAACGTAGATTCATCCACATTAATATCAGACTTTTTATAACCAAATAGAAACTCCTCGTTGTCCCTTTAATAAGGGAGATTCATCTATACACTCTGTCACTGATCGCGACTATGGTTTTGTCTCTATGGTTATTTTGTTATTATTAGTGGTGGTGGAAATGCTGGGCGAGCCGACCAGCGTTTCTTTACTTTCGGTTTCGTGGCGAGTCATGAGAATAACGCCGCCGAATCTCCGTTTATGGTGGGAACTACGACGGTATGTGATCGTCTTCCAACCTCTGACTTTAATTCTTGATGAATGAAAACATGAGTCTGTCTTGCACCGGTCAAAGAATTTCACGGTGCGGAGGCTCATAAATGTAGTGTGGAAACACTTCGCTTTTACAAAACTCCTCGTTGTCCCTTTAGGGCATTCTATTCTATTCTAACTAGCTCGTCAACAGGAAGCAGCGTGGACTTTTCAACCAATAAGAAGTGTTTAGGGGCGGGACACCGAGCTGTGTTCACCTCCAATGAGATTATGAACCCAGACAGGACGAGGTGACGACGTGGGCTGTTTATACTCACGTATTTGTACAAGTGTGCAACGAGTGAACACAAATACTCCCGCGGTCAAACCCGTGTGAGTGCAGCGAGGTGAAACCTGCTTTGTGTGCGTTGTGAACACATCGTAAAGACAGCAACACATGAGCGTGAGTGGGACAGGAAGTGACATCACACCTGGACCAGGACAGGAAGTGTGAGTGTGTCCTGGGTCAGCGTGAAGCAGAAGAAGGTCGACCCCGAGACGTCCAGCTGAGGGAGGACTGAGCCCACACGTCCACAGACCGACACACGCTGTCCCTTCACCCTGGGGGGGGGGGGGGGGGGCAGAGAGTTACCTTAGATAACATCCATCAATACCATGCTCCCTATCTATTTCTATCCACCACTTTATTTCCCCATGATCCATTGTGTCACACCACAACAGAAGTGGGTTTTAGTAGCATTCTAGCGAGCGGCTAACTGGTAGCGTTAGCCACCAGTTCTAGCGAGCGGCTAACTGGTAGCGTTAGCGGCTAACTGGTAGCGTTAGCCACCAGTTCTAGCGAGCGGCTAACTGGTAGCGTTAGCCACCAGTTCTAGCGAGCGGCTAACTGGTAGCGTTAGCGGCTAACTGGTAGCGTTAGCCACCGGTCCTAGCGAGCAGCTAACTGGTAGCGTTAGCGGCTAACTGGTAGCGTTAGCCACCAGTTCTAGCGAGCGGCTAACTGGTAGCGTTAGCGGCTAACTGGTAGCGTTAGCCACCGGTCCTAGCGAGCGGCTAACTGGTAGCGTTAGCGACTAACTGGTAGCGTTAGCCACCGGTCCTAGCGAGCAGCTAACTGGTAGCGTTAGCGGCTAACTGGTAGCGTTAGCCACTGGTCCTAGCGAGCGGCTAACTGGTAGCGTTAGCGGCTAACTGGTAGCGTTAGCCACCGGTCCTAGCGAGCGGCTAACTGGTAGCGTTAGCGGCTAACTGGTAGCGTTAGCCACCGGTGTAGGTACCAAATGTGGGGGCTCCGGGCTGCCAAAACTGTTTTGTCTAAATCTGATGTTTGTTAAGTCTATAAAACGAATTATTGAACAAACATTACTATTTCTGTGTGCATGTTTTTGTAATTAGTCATGGTTATCGTAGTTGTTAGCTTTGCTGCTGCTGACAGCTAACAGCAGTAGCTAAGCTAACAGCAGGACGTCAGCTGTTAAAACCCTCCCGTTGTGGGACACGACATGAAACTACTCCAGTTAGCTCAGTCATGTTGGAACTAGGATATCCGCTGGAAAATAATATTTTTTTCATGGGCCGTTTATTGAGTTATTGTTTATTGACCCTGCTAACGGCTAACAGCTAACGGTTAGCCAAGCTAATCTAAAATGTTTGTTCAACAATTAGTTTTATAGACTTCATAAACATCAGAGTAGTCACAACGGTGATGTAGTGACGTGAAAATGTGACATAAAGCTAAAACCTCGTCTGTATTGTTCTCATTAAAATGAGGTGATGATTATAAATAAAGTCGTCAAAGTCTATGCTATCAACAATACAGTAACGGTGGGATGGAGTGTCATGGCGACACCCAGCGTGGACAGAAGGAAACTCACCTGGTGTTGATGACACCTGCAGCCTCTCTCACTCCCATTGGTCGGCCAGGCCACGCCCCTCCCTCAGCAGCCAATCCCTGCTCAGCGCTGGGATGCAGCAGCACAGGAGAACCAATCAGCTCCACCCAGCCCTCCTCCTGCCCCGAGGCATCATGGGGGATGTAGTTCCAGTGAGGGAGGAAGACGAGGCGGTCCAGCCACCGGGGAGAGGGAGACAGGCACTAGAGAGACAGACAGACAGGTAGAGAGACAGGTAGAGGGGTTAGACAGGCACTAGAGGGACAGACAGGTGGAGAGGTGAGACAGGTGAGACAGGTAGAGGTAGTCTTTAACATCTTAACTTGCACCATTATTTACCGTATACCTGATTGTACTAAATTCTATATTGTATATTTGTTATATTGAAATGTCTTTGTAAATAGTTTGTGCAGTGCTTTGGCAACAACACATTTCTGTTCATGCCAATAAAGCTAATTGAATTGAATTGACAAGTAAAAACAGACAGACAGACAGACAGGTAGAGACAGGTAGACAGGAGGGGGTAAGGAGAGTGCAGAGAGAAGTGAAAACCTGCTTAAGGGCCAAGGAGGCCTATAAAAAGACAGTGTAGGGGAAGCTGAGACATATTTTCTCACCTCACAGCGGACGCTGCCGCTGCTGTCCGTCAGCCTCAGGTCTTGGCCCCGCCCCCTCCTCAGACAGCCAATCAGCAGCAGGTTGAGGCGGGGCAGAGCCTTGTTGCCGGGCAGCGAGAGCTCCGCCTCCTTGGCCCAGGCTCTCTGCTGATTGGTGCTCCAGCCCAGGTGGCTCACACAGGCCAGGTGCTGCTGGGAGAGCAGCTCAGACACGCTCACCGGCCTAAAGGTCAGAGGTCAGAGGTCACACAGAGGTGAATGATTTATCGTTTTCTGTTTGAAATTGCGATCATGTGATTGTTTGCAGTGCTCCGGACCGACCCAGGATCTGCTGTTAAAGGTGTACAGAAAAGAAAATTGAATTTAAACCCACTCTGGGTCATAAAATGAGTGTAATAACTCATCTTTCAGACGTTGTAGGCCAAACTTTGTGCAAAATTCTATTTTTGAGTAAATCCGGGATGAAAGTGTGGTATTTTAGTGTATATTTTTTTTCGTATTGGATAACCAGGCGCACGGATTATACGTCAGCCTGCTCATGATTCACCAGCCACTGATATTGGATCCATCATTCAAACATCTGAGACACGCACACACACACGGAGCTCGGTCTCGCCCCAAGCTTTGAATATCCCGCCCGCTCGATAACGACCAATCAAATTCGTTTTCCTCACTCGGGTAAACTCGTGTTGCAGCTCGTGACAACTCGGCGCGACAAACAGGACAAACGGCCATTTCTGTACACCTTTAATCCCGTTAAGACAGTCAAATGGCTGTTTTCCACTACAGCTGTGTTTCCTACGGCCCGCCACCATCTTGTCTGGCCTCGCCACACTCTCTCACAGGGAACAAAAAGAAAGAAAGTGTTTTTTGTTTTTTCTCTCATCTCTGTCAGTCAGCCCCTCCACCTGCCGTCATATCTGGCCCTCTGCCTTGTGTTTTTCTGGGTACGGATCGAACCCTGGTCTCCTGGTCTCCAACGATGCTAACCGTTTTGCTAAAAAAAAAATGAAGATGAAAATGTTGGCCTTCTGAAAAGTCTGTCCATCTATATGCTCTCAGTACGTGGTTGGGGCCATTTGACTTGCCATTGAACTAGTGGAAATAGCCCAGACTTCTCCATGTTACTCTAGTTTATTGAGACGCTCCTGTAAAACTCAAGGATGTGGGGCATTGAAACAACAGCGACAGGGAAACAGCCAATCATCTAACAGCTGTATTCGGTTGAAGTGCCGTCTCCACGTGTGTTTATTGACAACAGGGTTACACGTTAGCTCGTCGGTATGGTAACTAAACTGTAACAGGTCAGGTGACTGTTGCTGCGTGCCTCTGCCCCGAGTCTGACACAGCGTCGGCGTTAATGAAGCAGCGTCAGGCCGCTCACCGTCACTGAAACACTCGGTGAAATCACTGATTAAATGCGACGAGCCGTGAGCGATGTAGATAGCCTATCTCACCTGGTAGAGCAAACACCCGCTGCAGGGACCCAGTTCGATTCCACCTGACATAGGGCTGGGCGATATGACGATATTAGATGGTGAAGGATTAGAGCATGTAGACGATCTGCCAAAGTGCAGAGATCGTAGGATCGTCTGGGGCACATACACTGTAGCCTATATAGAATAGGTTCAGCTTTTTTATGGCTTTTCCCCAAATGACAAAGTGCAAACAAAGGTCCTTTGCAAAGTTTGCATTTTTATTTGACCCTTTTCAATCAGCTATTTAGTGTTTTGATATACTTAAATCCTGTTAAAATGACTGTGTTGAATAAAGCAGTAATGTCTTCATTGATATTTTACTTTAATGTTTATTGAAAGCTACCTTTTATGTTGCAAGAGTGCACTTTACTTTAGTGTTGTTGTTTATCTTTTAGTATGTTTACATTGTTTGCAAATGTTGGCAAAACTGCAGCTATTTAGATTAAAATCTGTTCAGAAAGGTTCTTTGGCCTAAACTGTCTGTTTTTTTTCTGTTTTTTTTTTCGATTTAAGATCGTGATAAAATCGAAATCGTGACTTTATTTAAAAAAAATCGTGATATGATATTTTTCCCATATCGCCCAGCCCTAACCTGACAGTCCCTTTGCTCTGCGTCCATCCCTCCTCACTCTCTCTCCCCCCTCCCCTGTCTCTCTCGCATGACGCGCGTCTGTCGCCCGTGATATTTTTTTCTTCTTTCCACGGCACCTTAGTTTACTTGTTATAAACCTCAACATCCCATAATATGCTGCTCGCACACTTGCATCATTACTAGGCAGCGAAGCAGGTTAACTGGCGTTGCAGAACAGCGCTGCACAGAACCTCCTAAACAGAAATGATTATTGATTTCTGAATGAATGGATATGTCGCTTATTTTTGCCATATTATTTTTTTTTTTGGCCTGGTGGGGCTCTCGTTGGCCTGGACAATGGTAGGGGAAACACTGCAGTAACATAAAATTAGGGCTGGGCGATAAAACGATAACGATATATAGGGTTAGGGTTAGGGTTACCCTCTTGTCCAATCAAATTATTTGGTTGAAACTAACTGTATATAATACCAGTTTTATTTATCTGAAACTGTTATTAGGCTACTCATTGCTTTTATATGTTAATCATTACATCTGAAATGTTCAATTTTTGACGAAAAATAAATATTTAAATCAGAAATAACCTTCTGATATCTTCAAATCTCACTTGTGAGTATGATAGAACATTTAGGCTTGACAAAAACAGTGACTTGAGTCCTATCGTGATATATATCGATATCGACTGATATGAAAAAAATTATCCTGATAGGATTTTTTCTCATATCGCCCAGCCCTACATAAAATGTTATTGGAAATTAGATTATACCACTACTAGTACACACCCCCACTACTTAACTTTAGTTTTCATTCTTGCATTAGAGCAATAGTGGCATATTTAATGTTTTAATGGTATGATGTCATTTTCTGTCATGTTTGTAAATGCAGTGTTTCCCATTAATGAACGAGACTGTGGCGGCCCTTTCCATCCTGCATGTCACCCCCCCCCCTCTCTCTGCCTCCCCATTTCCTGTCTCTCTCTCACTGCACTTTCCAATTAAAGGCAATAAATAAATATACTTTTAAAAAAAAATCGTTCAGCCCTAGTCAGAGGTCAGAGGTCAGAGGTCAGGCCTGTGTTGTCAGCTGTGTGTGTGTGTTCCTACCTGTAGCTGACCGGTAAGGTGTGTGTAGCCGTCATGTTCTCCTGCAGCGTCTTCACCACACACTCAGTCACAGACACACACACATCAGGACACACACCTCCACCTGTAACACAACACACACATCAGGACACACACCTGTAACACAACACACACATCAAGACACACACCTGTAACACAACAGAAACACCAGACAACACCTGGAAGCAGCTGACTGACTGACTCTACATGACTTTACATGCAGAGCTTCATCCAGCTCGGCTCAAAATTTTGGCGTCAAGTCGGACTTCTGTCCTTGTCTCAATATACATGCAACTGAGAAAACCGAATAACTGACGGGGTCCATCGCCCCCTCATGGTGTCACCGTTGTTTCAGCAGGTTAATACCATGGATGTATTATATTAACGGTTAATGCGCCCCCCGTCCTGTTGACTTTTCTGTCACCTCGTAAAAAACTGAATATAAACAACTTAGTAGCTTAATAATAAATTCTCAACTGCAGTTCCCGACCAGACGCGGCAGTCTGGGCCGGATTCACGCTGAGAATAAGGTACGGGCTTCCTTTTTTCATCTCTCTCTCTCTCTATATATATATACATAATAAACCACTCCTGCTGGTGGCGCTGTGTGAAATGCATTGAATCGGCGCTGACGTTGGGTTTTTTTCTTTACTTTGCCGGGTTCAGGCGGCTTCTCTGCTCCACTTTGTGCCGTCTCTACTGTTGTGGAGCATGAGCACATGTATTGTCCAGTTATACTCCGACTAAGGTGTTTACATGACGGAGAAAATCTAATTCCAATCGCATTATCTGGGTGTCTTAATCGGAGTTCTCCAACTCTGATTTCAGTCGGACTAAGGTGTTTACATGCACTTCAGTTGTCCAGTTGTAGTTCAGTTTTTTCAAGTGTCATGTAAATGTACTGAGTGATAGATACGGTTCATGAAGGAGACCCAGTGTGTGTGTGTGTGTGTGTGTGTGTGTGTGTGTATGTGTATGTGTGTTAGTGTAGTAGAGGTTGGTGTTGTGTGTCACACACCTGTGTGAGTCTGGTCCTCACCAGTAAAGGGGGCGGAGCCAGAGAGGACGGGACACACCTGCTGTCTGATGAAGGAGAAGACTTCTCTGAGCCACGACGACTCCTGAAGACACACAGACACACAATTATAACAACACACTAACACAACTCACCATCTACCAACACTTTAACACATGACTCCTGAAGAGACACAGTTATAAATGTTACACTTTTAATTTAATTTAATAACACACTAACACAACTCACCAAATCTACCAACACATTAACACATGTCGTCTTCAACACAAACATCTGGTCATAAAACACTGACAACTGGTGCAACAACACAAACTGAAGACTTTACATGAGTCACATCTGCAGCTTTACAATAGACAGAATATTGTATTGATCATAAATGGACTTTTATATTATTTCTCTACATTTTACTTCTGTTAGGTTTAGTAAATGTGGGTATTTTGTTTCTTTTTTTGTAAACAATCAGAATAAAAAGTGAAGTCCTGCTGGTCTCAGAGCAGCTCTGCAGCATCAACTCTGCATCACAGCTGCTGCTCATTTATTCACATAGAAGAGAAGAAACAGAAGAACTCCAGTAACAGAGCTGCTCTTCTGTTTCCTCATGTGACTGAAGGAGCCTCAACACCTGACTGTGTTTCCTTCATGTTGCTGTAATACAGATGGGATCAGCTGGGATGGAGGGATTTTGTATTAATTTGTATCTGTAAATATGAGCATTTTAGCTCAACAGCTTCCAGGTCATGTGATCAGTTGACTCAAAATGTGTGGGATCATAGTAGCTACTACTACACTGGCTCTGGTTTTTACATGTTGAACCTCTGAATATTCTGTATTTTGGGGGAACTTGACATGTTGGAGAGGCTCGTGACGGTCTGTCCAACATCCAACTGGAAACTAACTTCACTTAAGTGTTAAAGTGAAAAACGGGTCACAGCGGTACACGGTCTCAGTAAACACAGTTAACACTGCACTAGTCTGAGCTGCAGGTCAGACCCAGAACCAGAACCAGAACCAGAACCAGACCCAGTCCAACCCCCCTGTGTCACACCGCCACTGACCGCGTCGCTCTGGGGCTTGAACCGGTCCAGAAGCCGCTGCTCCGGGTCCATGATCCCGCTGGTTCCGCTGGTCCCTAACCCAGTCCTCTGGTCTCTGGTCTCTGGTTCCAAACAGACCAGAACCAGCTCGGTTTCTACTGTCAACAACTCTCCGCTGCCGCCAAAAGCCTCAAACTACTTCCTGCTCTGCTACGGAGGCTGCGGAGGGACAGAGGGACAAACCAGCGCGAAGCGACGAGCTGCGACTGTCAGTCAATCAGTCAGTCAGTCAGTCAGTCAGTCAAACTAATCGATCAGTCAGTTCAGTCATCAATCAGTAGAAGGGGCGGGGCTTACAGGCTGGTCCTGGAGGAGGCACAACAGCTGCAACAGCTGCTGCTTTTTTCTTCTTTTTCTTTTTTTTCACTGAACTTTATTGAAAAGCGTTTGTAGCAACAAACAGATGAACAGAGGAGATGAGACAGGCCTCCATGTGATGTCACGTTCATCTGATCAGAGAAAAATAACACTCAATATATAATAATATATTACACACAGGGATGTGAGCAGTTTTAACAATATTAAATAAATAATCATAATTAAAAGAAAGGGTAAATAAATAAATAAAATGACATGGGGATAAGAAGAAAAGACATGTAGGCTATTACTCCTCTTTGAAAAGATTTTCATATAGATTTGTATTAGTGGTGTTTTGTTTAGTATCAATAAGTGTTAAGGTTTTAATATATTCCTTAAATCACCATAAAAACTCCTGAAGTTGGCTGAGACTTTGGTTTACATTTGTGTTCATGGAATCTGCCGTGCAAAACAAATAGACTTGTGATGTACGTAAAGTCATGTTTCCATTGGTCAAAGCACATTATAACACTTTACAGTCAATTGAATGTTACAGTAATATAATTTACACACTATATAACACTCAGGTTGAATCCAGAAACTGATTGAGCTCAGTAGTAGAATAAAATGTAGAAAAATATAAATTTGTTGGATAGATAGTGTGTAAAATGTTGATGTGGACTTCTTTAATTTAATTGGAAATTCAATATCCAGCCTTCTTCCAGTCAGTGTGCATAAAGATGTTATAGGAGATATTCTCCTCTTTTCATAAAAAGTATTAGGCTACATACAGTATATTATATGTTTGATGTTGCACTTTGAATGTAATACATCAAGTTCATTTATCATTAGAAGGGTTTTATTAGTGTTTCTTCTTGATACAGATGAGATGCCATCAGGAATCACTTTAAACTCTTTCCTCCTAACAGGGAAGGGTTTAATGAGAAGGAAACGTTGGTAACTCAGCATTATTATAGCCTAGCATTACAACCAAAAACGTCACATACAGAAATAATATTCTTGTCAATCCATTTCTGTTTCAACATGGGTTTTTTCCTGACAGTGTTTTTATTTTTATTATAGATAGATAGATAGATAGATAGATAGATAGATAGATAGATAGATAGATAGATAGATAGATAGATAGATAGATAGTATTATTCCATATTATGGGTTTGTGAGGGGGAATAACATGATTTCCTGGACGCTGTATAACATCTGCAGCAGCTGTGATGTCACTAGCTACACCTGTGATGTCACCATGTTGTATGACGTATGAACCTGGCTTCATACATGACAGACCACACAATAGAAACTTTATTAAGTCGACATGGTGCAATACAAATCAATACACCAACAGAACATCACCAGGGGGGTTTCAATACAGACAATACAATGCAGCTGAAGCTTTCATACAGAAACATTGTAAAGTGTACATACATTCAAAGTTTTTATATCTTTCATGTTGATGGATTTTTTAATAAACTTAAAGGGACAACCAGGAGTTTTGTTAAAGTGAAGTGTCTTCACACTACATTTATGAGCCTCCGCACCGTGAAATTCTTTGACCGGTGCAAGACAGACTCATGTTTTCATTCATCAAGAATTAAAGTCAGAGGTTGGAAGACGATCACATACCGTCGTAGTTCCCACCATAAACGGAGATTCATACGGCGGCGTTATTCTCATGACTCGCCACGAAACCGAAAGTAAAGAAACGCTGGTCGGCTCGCCCAGCATTTCCACCACCACTAATAATAACAAAATAACCATAGAGACAAAACCATAGATTTATCTAAAATGGACCATTAACAAGTGGTAACGTAGATTCATCCACATTAATATCAGACTTTTTATAACCAAATAGAAACTCCTCATTGTCCCTTTATTATATTGTTTGGCTTCATTTTCAAAAATAAAAAAAGTGGTTTTTGATTATTGTAACGACATTTATGAATGTGCCATTTGGCTAACTGTATAATAAGATTGATGATATAGTATTGTTTTTCTTTAGAGTAGACCAGGGTTTCTGTCTCCAGATGTGGATGAACACCGCAGTGTGTGTGTGTGTGTGTGTGTGTGTGTGTGTAATGACACGGTCAAGGTGGGTAACTGTTATCTTGTTGAGTAAATGGCTCAGAGGGGAGAAATCCACTTCACTGTCACTGTCATGTCAGATAAACTTCATCTTCAGCAGGATATTGGTTTTATTAGTGAAACAATCTACTGATTATCATTGATCACTTCTCTATTGATTAATCTTTTATTGATTAGCTGATTAAAATGGACGAGCGTAAACAGAAATACAACCATAACTGTGTATTTTTAGATTCTCCATCTTCATCCCCGGCACCGCTGCACCGCCCCTCCTCCATCCCCCCCTCTGATTGGCCCGTCGGTTTGACGGACACGGATTCTGGCCAATCAGCTGCAGGGATACCAGCTCGCCCCACCCCGTCGTCAGCGTGGAGTTCCCGCCCTGGTGGCGTCGCTGAGGGGCGGAGCCAAGGGGGCGGGTCGACTACACGCAGGCGTAGCTCACAGTCGGCCATATTGGAACAGACAGTTGCTTTAGTTCCTCTGCACTAAGAAAACTATTCATAACTCTGAAAAATAAACCAGTATGTAGCTATTACTATTGCTAGCTGTAGAGAAGAAAGCGTTTAGTTTCGCCGCTCCATCAACATGGAACAACCTCCAGGCTGAACTGAAAATGTCTGAACTTGTATCTTTTAATGTTTTCCGTCACTTCCTAAAGGTCCGACAACAAAAATCAATTGAGCGGTGCCTTTGCTGACCAACCTTGTCACCATGACCCCCTTGCTCCTTGCACTTTTGTTTTAACCTCTATTGTAACATGGCCCTATTTATTTATTATAATGTAATATTGTAATGTATTCCGTATTTTATGGTAATGTTGACGACGTGTGCTGCTGCCCTCTTGGCCAGGTCGCCCTTGAAAATGAGATCTCGATCTTAACGGGTCTTTTACCTGGTTAAATAAAGGCTCAATAAAAAATAAAATAATACTTTAACTATTTGCATAAAGTTACTTTTACAAAAAAAAGTACATGATTAAAAGTATCCGTGATTTTAAGTATGCTGCATCATTTTTCATCAGTTTTACTTCTTCCCACTCCTTTTCGGATATGAAACAAACAAACAAACAAACAAAATATATCAAATTACCTTTATTTTAAATTATTTTATTTCACTTTTTTTATATATATTTTTTGTTCATGTTGTCTTTGCAAAGTTTTTATATGTTATGTCTGTCCATTTCTGTATTATGTTTTATTTCTTTTAACATGTCCGAAATAAACTTAAACTAAACTAAACTAAACTAAACTAAACTAAATAAACGTTCATAAAAAATCAATCCGTTTGGAAATCGGACAAAAACTGAGCAAGTTGTGGTCATTATAGCAGAATACGCACCACAGGCTTCATGCTCTGGGGGAGAGAGTTGCCCTTACCAAGATGGCCGCCGTGTGGCTACGCCGCGTCACTAGGCAAACAGCGGCGGGCGAGCGGGCGGGGCTGCGTAGCAACGGAGGGGATTGAGGGGCGTTCCCAGCAGCCAATCAGAGCGCAGCATTCCCCTCGGCCCCGCCCACCGCGGCCGGCTTGGCCCCGCCCCCCCGGACAGAGAGCACCAACGGGGGCGGTGCTGGGGGGCGGGGCCAAGCCGCAGCTCGACCCAGTTTGAAAGTGAACCAACGGTTTCAGTCGCTGCTTCAGCTTCAGCCTCCAAACAACAATAACAAGACCCAGAAACCCAGACCCAGAAGCCCGGTCCAAGACGTCTGCAGCCCGGCCCTCATCCAGAGTGAGTACCGTTACCGAGCTCCGGCTTGGCTTACATCCATTAAGTCAACCACATAAGTGACAATGAGCTGGCTTTGATTTATCTGCCGGTTAGGGTTTTGGGGTTTTTTCTTTAACTGACGTGCAGGAGCTCCGTGTTAAATAAAAAAAAAAAAAAAAAAAAAAAAAAAAAAAAGGTCCGTGAATGAGGCTGGAAAAGTGGGATAAAATGGCCGCTTTGACGAGCAGAGTGTCGGTGGTGGTGAAGAACCGTGTTCGCATCACTGAGCCTCTCTCTGTCCCTGTGTGTGTTAACGTTACACTGATGGAGAGAGAGACGTGTTGTTGTTGTAAACACGAAACGCCCATTTTGGAGAGTAGCAACGCCAGGAAATAGTCCTATCCCCCCCGTCCACACAAGGCTGCTATGGTGACCTCTCCGGCGCATAACCTGAGCCCTGCGTTGAAAATGCGTAGCTGCTCTATCGACTCCATTATTTCCATTGCGGACTGGGGAAAAACACCTAAAAACTAAAAATAACCGCGCCGCTTTCAAAGATATACATTTAATTATGATATTAAACATATATATTTAATTTAATATGTTTTATATTTGTCCCGTTAGCCCTGCTAGTTGCTAGCTAGCGGAGGGGGATGGGCCGTTAGCTCCGCAGAGGGCGGGAAGCAAATGGTGGCTCATTGTTCTGTTAGCACCGTTAGCACGGCTAGGCTAACTGCACCACTCATAGTCATACATAGACGCCGCGACGCAGCTCGGCTAGCGGCCGTTTTCCTTCACCACGGCCGCTCAGGAGGCTCCGCTGGCCGGCGGGGAGAGGCGCGGAGCTCCGGCCGGGTGTCGCGGTGCTGCGGTCGGCTGCAGCCCGCAGAGAGAGGGGTCCAGCCCGGCTCAGAGGGCCTCCTTTTCCCCCCTGGTTTTTATAAAATGGATCCCACTCTCTGTTCTTTGTTATTCCCAAATCAGCTCGGATGGGCCGTTTTCACTCTGCACACACTTTCACATGGAGGATGGATGGAGAAAGTTATCCTCCTCCTCCATCAGCATCACATGGCACTCTGAATAAAACACTTTTTACATTTTAGACATTTTATAATTATTATAAAAAATAAAAAAAAATAAAAATTTTCTTTTTTACTAATGAAAAAAAGAAACATTGATTTATTTTAAAGGTTTATTCCAGCCAAACGTGTTCAAAGCTTTACTAGTGTGTAAAAGGGAGAATTTAGGGGGTTTGAGCACAATAAAGGTTAAATGTCAGATGTGTGTGTTCAGTGGGCTGTTTTCACTCTCCAGACACTTTCACATGAAGGATGGAGAAAGTTCTCCTCCTCCTCCATCATCAGATGGCACTCTGAATAAAACACATTTTGCATTTTAGAGATTAAAAAAATTTTTTAATAAAAAAATAAATCATTTTTACCCCCTTACTAATGAAAAAAAACAACATTGTATGTTTTATTTAAAGGTTTATTCCAGCCAAACGTGCCCAAAGCTTTACTAGTGTGTAAAGGGGAGAATTTAGGGAGTTTGAGCACAATAAAGGTTAAATGTCAGATGTGTGTGTTCAGTGGGTGGTGTCGGGTTCAAACATGTTTCCAGACATAATGAACCACTAACTCAACATCCCACTGTTTCCTGGACCTGTGAAGCTTCATGGACAGATGATCTGAGACTGTTTTATAATAATTAATCACATGAGAAGACCCTGTAAAGACATAGCAGAGACGATGCAGATGCAGCCAGACCCAGTTTTCCTTCACCTTCCCTCCACTCCCAGGCCGGGAGAGAGGACCGAGGCCCCGGCCGGATGCATCCCAGCCCGGTGCTGCAGCCGGATGCATCCCAGCCCGGTGCTGCAGCCGGCACGGAGAGGGTCGGTGCTGCAGCCGGCACGGAGAGAGGGTCCAACCCGGGTCTGAGGGGCCTCCTCCTCCCCCTGGTTTATAAGATGGACCCCACTCTGGGAATAACAAAGAACAGTCAGCTCAGTCTCATCATTCATCAAACACTTTCACATCAAGGATGGAGAAAGTTCTCCTCCTCCATCTGTCATTCTGAATAAAAACACATCACATTTTAGAGTTCTTTTTATTATTTATTATAATGAACAAAAAGAAAAATTGTATTTTAAAGGTTTATTCCAGCCAAACGTGTCCCACTGCCTTGACCTGTGATGCCTCTGTTACTGTTTTATATAATGATATAATGGTTTTTATAATAAAGATTATATGAGACAATGACAAGACACTAAGAAGACATGACAGCTGCAGCTCAGAGCTGTTTGAGTAAACATCATGTAAGGAATAGGGCTGCAACTAACGACTATTTTAATAATCGATTAATTGGTCGATTATTTTTTCAATTAAACTATGAATCGGATTAAAAAAACATTTATTTTCCATCTCTATTCAGAAACAGAACATTATTTCAAATTGACGGTGCAGAAAAGTGCACAAATGACAGGTTTCTGCTTGAACATTATGTGTCAAAGTAATAAATCAAGAATAATTAAAGAAAAAAATAACTAAATGCTTTTAATAATCAATTTTTATCGATTGGTTATTGCAGCCCTAGTGAGAAACCTGAGCTGAGATCATGTCTCTTCACTGACCTCTTCTATAACCTCTATAACCTGTACCTCTTAGTAAAGGTTGATCAATATCTGAGTTATTGTCTCTAACATCAACATTATTACTAATAACAATGGAAGGAAAATACTTTTCTTAGTTGGACAGACCATGATTTCCTCTTCTTCTCGCCGCAGGCCGCCAATATGATGCGAAAAGACGTCAACAAGCCGAAGGGGAAGACGTCGGCGTACGCCTTCTTCGTCCAGACGTGTAGAGAGGAACACCGGAAGAAAAACCCCGAGCAGTCGGTCAACTTCGCCGAGTTCTCCAAGAAATGCTCCGAGAGATGGAAGGTAAGACGGAAAGACAGACGGGTGGGACAGAGAGAGAGAGATTTTTAAGATAATTAACTATCTATGTATTTGTTTTAACTCTGCTGTAACTCCTATTGGTAGGACAGAGAGAGAGTGAGACAGCCTGAGACTTGGACCTGTAGATAGACAGATTACACAGCGCTCCAGACTAGGGATGTCACAATTACTTGTTTTCACAATTAATCACGGTATTAAACGCCACAATTAATTAATCGTAAAGATTCTTAAATACCATCACTTTCCAAAAAAGATTATTTTGGAAACACAGAGGCAGATGTGCACAAAAGTTAAGGTAAATGTAAGAAATACTGGTCAATTAACCTTTAATGTAACATGGTAGAAATTTAAATGTTAGCCTAGCGTCTCATTTGTGATAAACAATTAAAATAAACTTAAACATTTGGTATAGATGACAATGCTTTGAATATTTAAAAGACTTCCCCTGGAGGATTAATAATTGGTTACATATGAATAGTAGATACTCAAAATATTTAGTGTAAAGATTTGTAATGTAATTATATTTTGACTGCGTTTGATTTTACACATTCATATGTTGTGAAATTAATTAGGCTAATGCGTAATAATCGTGATAATCATACAAAGAACATCTATAATCGTGACATCCCTACTCCAGACTAACAGTTTTTACTAGGAGCACAGTGCTTTTTAGAAGATTTACAAATCAACTTTCAACATTTCCTTTTCATCCATGATCCTCACACACACACTGCTTTGCTTTACTTTACTTTATTAGTTTATTTAGTCGGGACAATGCAGTAAATACACCAGATTTAGCACATGTGCTGAATTACATCCGTAGTCCCCAAAACAATACAACAATTAACATAAAAAGTCCATAAAGACGGAGGACCAGTAGATAACAGAAAAGGCACATTTACATAGTTACAGGGTTATACATGATTCTTTGAATTGTAAAAAGATATATGGTAACACTTTACAATAAGGGTCCCTTAATTAACCTTAGTTAGGACATTATCAAGCATTAATATATAAACTAATGTGTTAATTAATGCTGAGTAATGCATACATAATGATAACTAATTACATTATTCAACTTTTAAATGTATTAACTAACTTTGAGTAGTAAACATTAATTAACTGCTTAGTAATAGGCTACATTCATTAATGTGTTTCCTAATCCTAAGTAATACATAATAATGATTGTTAATATATTAATTAATGCTTAATAATGTACTAACGTTAATTAAGGGACCCTTATTGTAAAGTGTTACCAAATATATATAATCTATGTATATAGCTGCGATTAACATGATTCATTGAAACATAAAAATATAAATCTATACAGTTGCGATTGACATGATTCATTTAAATATAAAAATGTAAATCTATACAGTTGTGCTTGACATGATTCATTTAAATATGAACATATATATCTATACAGTTGCAATTGACCTGACACCTGTAATCTCAGATACCAGCTCCTTTGAGTCGCCACTTTCACATTTCACCAGTGAAAGGTAAATTTACTGGTTGCACATGTGCAAGTAGATGAAAAATTTACTTGCACTGTCTCAGATTTTAGGGGCAAAATGCCTCCATGTTGGGGCAGTGGAGCCCTGTTACAGAAAGACAAATATTTATATATTTATGTCATGGTCATGGCTGCAGTTCCCCTTTAGTTCCAGCAGAGGGAGCCACTCACTCATACCACCAATCAGCACCAATAACCTTTATTTATAATAGTTTATTAAACACTCAACATTAGAAGATTCATCTGCCTCAGTGATGATGAATGTCACATGGTACAAGGTTCAATACCAATGTGCTTGGTTATGGAAGAGATTTTTGCAAAACTAATGTAACAAGTGTTTTATTGAAAATATTCATCTTTATATTAAATTGACCGTAACTCACTCCTGAAGTAAACAGTGCAATCGTGAACATTAAAAGGTCGATCTAAGGATTTCATGAATCGATATTATATTAGATCTTTCAAATTGAGTTTAATATGAATCGGAAGTTCCTTCAGAATAAAAGCCTGTGTCTTGTTGTGTGTGTGTGTGCAGGTTCTCTCTCCCTGTTCCTTCAGAATAAAAGTCTGTGTGTTGTTGTGTGTGCAGATTCTCTCTCCCTGTTCCTTCAGAATAAAAGCCTGTGTCTTGTTGTGTGTGTGTGTGCAGGTTCTCTCTCCCTGTTCCTTCAGAATAAAAGCCTGTGTGTTGTTGTGTGTGCAGATTCTCTCTCCCACTTCCTTCAGAATAAAAGCATGTGTCTTGTTGTGTGTGTGCAGATTCTCTCTCCCAGTTCCTTCAGAATAAAAGCCTGTGTGTTGTGGTGTGTGTGTGTGTGTGCAGATTCTCTCTCCCAGTTCCTTCAGAATAAAAGCATGTGTCTTGTTGTGTGTGTGTGCAGATTCTCTCTCCCAGTTCCTTCAGAATAAAAGCCTGTGTGTTGTGGTGTGTGTGTGTGTGTGTGTGTGTGTGTGTGTGTGTGCAGATTCTCTCTCCCAGTTCCTTCAGAATAAAAGCATGTGTCTTGTTGTGTGTGCAGATTCTCTCTCCCAGTTCCTTCAGAATAAAAGCATGTGTCTTGTTGTGTGTGTGCAGATTCTCTCTCCCAGTTCCTTCAGAATAAAAGCTTGTGTGTGTGTGTGTGTGTGCAGGTTCTCTCTCCCTGTTCCTTCAGAATAAAAGCCTGTGTCTTGTGGTGTGTGTGTGTGCAGATTCTCTCTCCTGTTCCTTCAGAATAAAAGCTTGTGTCTTGTGGTGTGTGTGTGTGTGCAGGTTCTCTCTCCCAGTTCCTTCAGAATAAAAGCCTGTGTGTTGTGTGTGTGTGTGCAGGTTATCTCTCCCAGTTCCTTCAGAATAAAAGCCTGTGTTGTTAGGCTCTTTGTCCCAGTTCCTTCAGAATAAAAGCCTGTGTGTTGTTAGGCTCTTTGTCCCAGTTCCTTCAGAATAAAAGTCTGTGTGTGTGCAGATTCTCTCTCCCATTTCCTTCAGAATAAAAGCCTGTGTGTTGTTAGGCTCTTTGTCCCAGTTCCTTCAGAATAAAAGCCTGTGTGTTGTTAGGCTCTTTGTCCCAGTTCCTTCAGAATAAAAGCCTGTGTGTTGTTGTGTGTGCAGGGTCTGACTCCCAGTGATAAGAAGTGCTTTGAAGACATGGCCAAGGCCGACAAAGTGCGTTACAACAGGGAGATGAGAGACTACGTCCCACCCAAGGGCTTCGGAAAGAGGGGCCGCAAGAGGAAAGACCCCAACGCTCCCAAAAGACCCCCGTAAGTTAAAAGCTGAAACCCTAACGCTCCCAAAAGACCCCCGTAAGTTTACTAACAGCTGAAACCCCAACGCTCCCAAAAGACGCCTGTAAGTTTACTAACAGCTGAAACCCCAACGCTCCCAAAAGACCCCAGTAAGTTTACTAACAGCTGAAACCCCAACGCTCCCAAAAGACGCCTGTAAGTTTACTAACAGCTGAAACCCCAACGCTCCCAAAAGACGCCTGTAAGTTAACAGCTGAAACCCCAACGCTCCCAAAAGACGCCTGTAAGTTAACAGCTGAAACCCCAACGCTCCCAAAAGACCCCCGTAAGTTTACTAACAGCTGAAACCCCAACGCTCCCAAAAGACGCCTGTAAGTTATCAGCTGAAACCCCAACGCTCCCAAAAGACGCCTGTAAGTTAACAGCTGAAACCCCAACGCTCCCAAAAGACCCCCGTAAGTTTACTAACAGCTGAAACCCCAACGCTCCCAAAAGACCTCTGTAAGTTTACTAACAGCTGAAACCCCAACGCTCCCAAAAGACCCCTGTAAGTTTACTAACAGCTGAAACCCCAACGCTCCCAAAAGACCTCCGTAAGTTTACTAACAGCTGAAACCCCAACGCTCCCAAAAGACCTCTGTAAGTTTACTAACAGCTGAAACCCCAACGCTCCCAAAAGACGCCTGTAAGTTTACTACCAATGAAACCCCAATGTTCCCAAAAGACCTCCGTAAGTTTACTAACAGCTGAAACCCCAACGTTCCCAAAAGACCTCCGTAAGTTTACTAACAGCTGAAACCCCAACGCTCCCAAAAGACACCTGTAAGTTTACTACCAATGAAACCCCAACGCTCCCAAAAGACCCCTGTAAGTTTACTAACAGCTGAAACCCCAACGCTCCCAAAAGACCTCCGTAAGTTAACAGCTGAAACCCCAACGCTCCCAAAAGACCCCTGTAAGTTTACTAACAGCTGAAACCCCAACGCTCCCAAAAGACGCCTGTAAGTTTACTAACAGCTGAAACCCCAACGCTCCCAAAAGACCCCTGTAAGTTTACTAACAGCTGAAACCCCAACGCTCCCAAAAGACCTCCGTAAGTTAACAGCTGAAACCCCAACGCTCCCAAAAGACGCCTGTAAGTTTACTAACAGCTGAAACCCCAACGCTCCCAAAAGACGCCTGTAAGTTTACTACCAATGAAACCCCAACGCTCCCAAAAGACGCCTGTAAGTTTACTAACAGCTGAAACCCCAACGCTCCCAAAAGACCCTGTAAGTTTACTAACAGCTGAATCTGACCTTGAACGCTCCCAAAAGACCTCCGTAAGTTTACTAACAGCTGAAACCCCAACGCTCCCAAAAGACACCTGTAAGTTTACTACCAATGAAACCCCAACGCTCCCAAAAGACGCCTGTAAGTTTACTAACAGCTGAAACCCCAACGCTCCCAAAAGACCCTGTAAGTTTACTAACAGCTGAAACCCCAACGCTCCCAAAAGACGCCTGTAAGTTTACTAACAGCTGAAACCCCAACGCTCCCAAAAGACCCTGTAAGTTTACTAACAGCTGAAACCCCAACGCTCCCAAAAGACGCCTGTAAGTTTACTAACAGCTGAAACCCCAACGCTCCCAAAAGACGCCTGTAAGTTTACTAACAGCTGAAACCCCAACGCTCCCAAAAGACCCCCGTAAGTTTACTAACAGCTGAAACCCCAACGCTCCCAAAAGACCCCTGTAAGTTTACTAACAGCTGAAACCCCAACGCTCCCAAAAGACCCTGTAAGTTTACTAACAGCTGAAACCCCAACGCTCCCAAAAGACCTCTGTAAGTTTACTAACAGCTGAAACCCCAACGCTCCCAAAAGACGCCTGTAAGTTTACTAACAGCTGAAACCCCAACGTTCCCAAAAGACCCCTGTAAGTTTACTAACAGCTGAAACCCCAACGCTCCCAAAAGACCCCTGTAAGTTTACTAACAGCTGAAACCTACCCCAACGCTCCCAAAAGACCCCTGTAAGTTTACTAACAGCTGAAACCCCAACGCTCCCAAAAGACCCCTGTAAGTTTACTAACAGCTGAAGCCCCAACGCTCCCAAAAGACCCCCGTAAGTTTACTAACAGCTGAAACCCCAACGCTCCCAAAAGACCCCTGTAAGTTTACTAACAGCTGAAACTCGCCTCAATGCCCGTAAGTTTACTACCAATGAAACCCCAACGTTCCCAACGCTCTTTTGCTTTTTCTACTGGTTTATACTAATCAGTCAATATGTTACAGTGAATTTATTCAGATTAACTGCTCGATGCATGAACACACTTGTTTTAATCAGGTGGTTTTATTTTGTGTCCATATAAACATAGGCCGGGAGCCAGGTCCACCCCTCAGGATGTTTTTTGCTACCTTTTTTTCACTATTATTTCTTAGAAATCATGCTTAATCCCATTTGGAATGGTAATGCTGAAAGTTCCGTTTTCTCTGATTTTGAGGTAGGACACTGGAAGACTTTGGTCATAGCAGGTGTAATCTTCTAGATGGAAAGGTCATTTTGGGCTTAAATTGAGGCTTACAAAAGTGGGAAGTTTTTCATATCCATCTAAGGCAGTGATATGTATAATAAATGATTTTAAAATGATCACATTTGATGACAATTTGTCAGGCGGAAACACATTTTTTTGTCTTTTGGGATAAACTGAGGGTGATATTTGAAAATAGGAAGGCATTAACCCCTAGAATATTATTCTGATAGTTTCCCCTATGTGTCAGGATACACCATGAAAACATTTCAGAGTTATCTGACCATGTATGCAGTTGCAGTACCCTATATGCCATTACATCATTTCGCCAGAAGCTTTTCCCAAAAAGGTTTTTTTTTTTGGCAGATCCAAACGGATCCTTGCTGGGGGTACATGTCCCGTGTCCCTTCAGAGATGTAATGTTTTATGTTTGACCCGTGTCCCTTCAGAGATGTAATGTTTGACCCGTGTCCTCTGTCCCCTCAGGTCTGCGTTCTTCGTGTTCTGCAGCGAGTACCGTCCCAGCGTGAAGCAGCAGTACCCCGGTCTGTCTATAGGCGACTGTGCCAAGAAGCTGGGAGAGATGTGGAGCAAACTGTCCCAGTCCGAGAAGCTGCCGTACGAGGAGAAGGCCCAGAAGCTACGAGAGAAATACGACCGGGTAAGAGACCGCTTACTATCACACCATTACCTCATCATTATTAATATTAGACAGACACACACGCTTCATATCATTATTATTATCATTATTATTATTAGGGACGCGCCAAAATTAAAAGTTTGGGCCGAAAATCACTGAAAGAAATCATTCTGACAACTTCTAGTGACTGTGTACTCACCTCACTAAAATCAAAGCTTTGCTATTTCATAAATTATTATTCATGCTTCAAAGTAATCGGTTACAAAAGTTATGAAAATATTTATTTAGCATTGACGTTCCAACAATGCACAATATAAAATTCTAAATAAAACAGTCTACTTGACCCCACTCATGAAAAACCTGCAGGCCTATAACTGACTGGCCTTTTACTGGCTGCTGAGAGATAGTAAAATTAAACATGATTTAGGGCTGCAACTAACGATTATTTTCATTATCGATGAATCTGTTGATTATTTTAACTATTAATCGATTAGTTGTTTGGTCAATAAAATGCCACACCACCAGATGACATCGTCCTCAAATGTCTTGTTTTGTCCACAAACCAAAGAGAGACTCAGTTTATTGTCATAAAGGAACAAAGAAACCAGAAATATTCACATTGAGTAGTTTTTGAAGAAAAAGTCCCAATTCTCTGATTCCAGCTTCAGAAGCTCTCCACGAGTAGAGCTTCTTCAAACTGATTATTAGATTATCACAATAGTTGACGATTAATTTAATAATTGATTCATTGTTGCAGCTAGGGATGCACATGATTAACCGTTTAACCGTTAACCGATAACAAGAACTTTGACCGATCGGTTATTTATAACAAGAACTTTGACCGATCGGTTATTTATTTATTTTATTAGCTCCTTATGTCGTCAACTCATGGGGGCGTGTCGACACGTGCAGAGTTCACTGCCTTCAGTCATATTTCACAGCAAAAAGTTCCACAGGAGGGCTGACAGTATGTGCAGCAGCCCCCATGAAGGAACATCAGACAATAAATGTAGCTGCACGGACATGGATGTGAATCACCTGTAACTACGGCGCTGAGAAAAAACAAAGAGGACGAGGACGTGGCTGCTCTCCAGCCTGTTCACCTGCAGCTCCACAGAGGAGCTGTCAGAGGAGCTCTGCTGCTCCTTCAGCCTGGTGTTTGGCTGCACTTTGTATAAAAACAGTTCTACATTGGACGATCTAACCTCCAGAGCGCGATCAGCTGAGACAGAGCGCACTGATCAGCTGTCGCGGCGCACGTGTGTATTTAACGGCAAAAATAAATAAATAAATTGGAGCGATCAATTTTTTTTTTTTTTTGCCGTGCACCGCAAGCGTCTTAATCTAATCGGTTAACGGTTAATAATCAGTTAACGAGCGTCGGTTATCGGTCAGAAAAAAATTCAAAATGTGCATCCCTAGTTGCAGCTCAAATATATATAGATAGATACAGGTGTTAACAGTGATACATCGTTTATTCTTTCAGCTCGTACACGTTTGTTTTCACTCTGGTCCAAACGCCACACCGCTGGCAGGGCGTTGTGTTTCCATGACGACTGACCAGAAACTCTGCATACGTCATGTTAACATGAGTCCAGATTGTAAAAGTAAAACTCTGAGAAGAAACGCTGAACTTTAATAGCAGAGACACGTAGACACAGATTAGACACCGTTGCCGTTGTGTTTTTGGTTGCATCATCTCAACACCCTGTTCGATTCCCTCCCTTGTTGTTTATCAGGACATGGTGGCGTACCGCGGCGGCGGCACGTACGCCAGGAACCCCGGCTCCTCAGCTCAGGGAGGAGGAGAGGAGGAGGACGACGACGACGGAGAGGACGACGACGACGAGGAGGACGACGACGAGTAGACGAGACGACGGCGACGAAGAGATGACGACAAACTGCAGCTGGATGAGAGAGAGTGTGTGTTAGAGCGAGAGAAAGACAGGTGGGTGTGTGTGTTTCAGAGGTCCGACGGTTTTAAACAGGAGGGGGGAGGGGGAGGGGGAGGAGGAGGAGGAGGAGGAGAGGGAATCCAGCTGCCACCTTCTGTCCGTCTCCATGGACACGCCGTAGGTTGATGGACAGGTGAGGAGAGAGAGCACGGCAAAAACTCTACATCTGTCCAAGAATATTTGTCTTATTTCTTGTCAAAACGTCTCATTTCTAGTCAAAACTAAACTCTTTTCACTTAAAATAAGACTCATCACCTAAAAATTTACTTGTTTTTAGATCATTTTCATTTATTTTAAACTAATTTTCACTTGAAATAAGTAGAAAAATCTGCTTGAAAGAAGTAAAAAGTGTCTAAAAACAAGCTGCTTTTTAATGTGATGAGTCTAATTTTACTTTGACTAGAAATGAGACAAATATTCTTGGTAAGATTTTGAGTTTTTGCAGCAAGACAGGAAGTTATCAGCTGCTCCTGTCCGTCTCCATGGATACGCCGTAGGTTGATGGACAGGTGAGGAGAGAGAGCACTGCAAAAACTCCAAATCTTTCCAAGATTATTTGTCTTATTTCTTGTCAAAATGTCTCATTTCTAGTCAAAACTGAACTCTTTTCACTTAAAATGAGACTCACCACCTAAAAAAAGATAATTTTCATTTGTTTTAAACTAATTTTCAATTGAAATAAGTAGGAAATTCTGCCAGTGAAAGCAAGTTTCTACTTATTTCAAGTGAAAATCTGCCTGAAAGAAGTAAAAAGTGTCTAAAAACAAGCTGCTTTTAATGTGATGAGTCTGATTTTACGTAGAATGAGATTTGTTTTGACTAGAAATAAGACAAATATTCTTGGTAAGATATTTTGAGTTTTTGCAGTGAGACAGGAAGTTATCAGCTGCTCCTGTCCGTCTCCATGGATACGCCGTAGGTTGATGGACAGGCCGTCTCCATGGATACGCCGTAGGTTGATGGACAGGTGAGGAGAGAGACAGGAAGTATCAGCGGTCAGTTTTTACCTCAGTGCTGACTCACAGGTTGAAGCAGCTCTGAAACACACACACACGGACCACAGAGTGTGTGTCGCTGTGTGTGTGTACTGTGTGTGTGTGTCTGTTGCCTTTCTGTAACGTGTGTATGTGTGTGTGTGTGTTTGTGTGTGTGTGTGTGTGTGTGTTGGCGGTCATCAGATGTTAAACTGTCCGACACCAGAGGATAGTAGAGAACCCCCCCACTCCCACTCCCCCACCTCCTCCTCACTGTTACCATGGTTACCCCTGCACCCTTCCACCCTCCCCTCCTCCTTCCCCGTCATCGACCCTGTGTGTCACCATGGAAACCTGAACCCCCCACCTCCTCCTCCTCCTCCTCTTCCTCCCCCCCCTCCCTTTCCCTGCTCATCATCATCATGTTTTTTTTTTATTTTCTTACTGGAGGTTTATTGGAGTTTTTTCAGTTCCTTGTTCACTGTCAGAGTAGAAACTTCAACTTTTATAATAAAACGACCAACTGAGGGAAAAAAAACCACGAGTCCGCTGCTTTCTTCTCCGCTGTAAAGGTCCTGCAGGTCCTGGTCCAGACCCGGTGTCGGTACCAGATGTGTCCGAGGCCCTTGTGCGCCCTCGTGAGGATTTATAAAAGTTCTTTTTTTAATGTTTTGTCTTTATGCAGGGTATCCGTGGGGTCTTAAATAGTATTAAAAGGTGATAAATCAATTTTGGGAAAATGAAGACCCTTAAAAGGTATTAAAAAGTCTTTTCACGACTTTATAAAGTCTTAATATTTGAAGGTATTTTTTTTAGAATTAGCTGTCCAAGAGTTTGAGTCCTAAAAAACATTGTAAAAGTGTGTGAATTTATTAATTTTATTAAAAAACAAAGATGAACCGGGTACCTAAAGAAGAAAAGAAGATTGTTGTTTTTGTTTTTTGAGAGTAGAGCAATGTCTATTTATAAACTTTGCCTTTGATACAACAGAATTCAAAATAGGCTGAGATAATAAATCATAGTGATCTATAGTCTTTATTTCCCACCATAAACGGAGATTCGGCGGCGTTATTCTCATGACTCGCCACGAAACCGAAAGTAAAGAAACGCTGGTCGGCTCGCCCAGCATTTCCACCACCACTAATAATAACAAAATAACCATAGAGACAAAACCATAGATTTATCTAAAATGGACCATTAACAAGTGGTAACGGAGATTCATCCACATTAATATGAGACTTTTTTATAACCAAATAGAAACTCCTCGTTGTCCCTTTAAATAGTCTCCACAATGGAGTTAAGTTCTGTTTATTTTTTAACAGCATTTTGTTTGAGAAAAGAGAATAATTTCTTTGTTTTTAATTTATTATTGTTGTAATTAGGGCTGGCTGTTTGGGTTTTTTCCTGCGACCAATCGACCAATGAGAATGGTCGGCTTGTGTTTTTTTGGCCGACTATTTTGCTACCAAAATTACTTCTTTTTTTAACCTTAAAAACTTAGAATTGAATCGAACCGTGGGTCAGAAATGGAGATACGAATCGAATCGTGACTTTGGTGCATCGTTACAGGTTCAGACTGAGTCTCCGTCCGGACGTCTTTCACCTCCAGCTCCTCAGCGAAGACGTCTCAAACACCGAAGAAGAAGTCTTTGTCCTGTGTTCCTGCTGACCTGACAGGAAGTCCTGGTGGTTGCACCCTTCACAATAAAAGCCTCTTGCATGGTGTTGAGGAGGAAACTCCTGTTGTTGTGATTCTCTGGATGAATGAGCTTCAGTCTTCATCTCTCCATGAACTCAAGACACAAAACGACTTTCATAAGATTCATTTCCATTTATTAAAACTTCATCAAGTGTCAGGGACATTTGTTATCAATAATTTACTATCGGCCAGGGCCAGCAGTCAGGTGGTGCTGTTAAATTAATGTTACATTACTAATACAGTGCTATCACAGTAGTGTTAAATTACTATTACAGAATTTTACAGTACTATTGCAGTAGAAAGAACTTTTACCTTCATGTTACAGTACTAATACAGTGCCATCAGAGTAGTGTTAGATTACTATTACAGAACTGCAGTGCTTACTATTGTGGTAGTGGCACCACATTAATTTATGTAGTCTATATACTGTGTTTCCACACATTATTTTACACTCATCCTAAACAATTCAGGTATTTTCCAGCCTTCTGTAGCGATGTGCTATACCACAGATTTATTTTCTGATCCGATACAAAGTAAAACTGAAGGTGGTATTGCGGTACATTTTACAACTGCTTCATGTGTGAAGAGGGAAACAAAAACAGTTTCAAATTATAGTTATGCAAAGCAAATTTGCTAATTTGTAACACAATCTTGATGATTTTGACCATTCAAATTCGCTTTTAAAGGAATAATCTGCATTTCTCTGAGATAGCAGTGAATAGTTCACAGATTACCTTTCTTGTTCTTTAATTAGAAATACTTGTCTCAATAACATCCAAACTGTAATCCTCCTGTTCTCATTAGGTCTATGAGTTCAGCTGAGTGTGTGTGGGAGGGGCACATAGATTTACACAACCATAGGTCGCCTCGGAGGCAGAACAGGTGTAGTCCCTTCCAAACAGTGTGAAAAAAGGTCCTTTAAATAACAAAATAACTGTCTACTGTGAGGAAAACAGCGGTTCACCCCAAATTAGTGCACACCGGCGATAGTATCGATACTTTATTATGAATACCCATACTAAAACGGGCACAAATGGTATCACACAAGTATCGATACCTGAGCGTCAATCCGCACATCACTAGCCTCCTGCTTACAAGTTCTACCTTTACTCTTAAGATATTGCGTCATCTTTATTAATATCTGTTCAACAATGTTATCAGGCTGTTGGTTTATTATATATATTAATATATTTGAGAAATCTAGACTTCAATGGGTTTTTTTCATACTAATCATCAAAGATTCAAGTGGTTTTCCAACTATCATGCAAGCATTCACATTCATTTTCTTCAGGAAATGCTGATGTTAGTTTCTTTCAGCACTGTAACATTAGTGTTGCAGTGTTACTTCACAGTCCATGTACTTGAGGTTTGGAGGTTGAGGTCAGGTGTGTTTCTTCTTTCATTTCTGCCACAGCTCAGGAAAACTACAAGAACATGTCATTCCCTAACCAGGCTCCTCCAGTCAACATTTCGAAGTGTCCTTGGGTAAGACACTGATTAGATTAGATAAACTTTATGTTTCGCCAAAAGGGTAAATTTGTCTTGGGCAAAAGTGCACATGGAGCCGTATAGCAGAGTCCTGCACGGGTCCAATTTTGGAAACCCGCGCCCGCCCGACCCGTTGGTTTTTAAGCCCGTGTCCCGACCCGTCACCCGTGATTATTTCTGACTACAACCCAGATCCGACCCGCCCGTCAATATTAAGACCCGTTCCCCGACCCGCTGCCCGTTAGATCGCCGTCATCACCGGCGATAACAGGGGTACAGCCGTACTCTTTAGAAAAAAGAAAAGAAAAGAGAGAGAGAAAGGGGGGGAGCCGTACTCTTTCGCGGCTATTTCCGGAATGATAGCGACATAATTCTTTTTTTAATGAAAGCAGGACACTTCAGCCTTTACATTGATCCCATCGGTGTGTTTGTAGCTTTTACCCAGAAGCCGAGCAGTCAAGCCATGACAGGCTAAACTCCAGGGAAAGCTGTGAGCGGTCACACGCGCGGCCAAAGATCGTTTATTTACATCAAGATGCTGCTCTGTTGTTGCCGTGAATGATAAAAAAAAATGATTTGCTACGCTGGTTCATGCAGCTGCGCGTGAGTTTTCCTCTGTAGGCCTACACATACACCCGCGTACCCACCCGCGTTCATGTGAGTTCCGCCCGTGCCCGACCCGTGAATTTTTACAAGACAGCTTATCCACCCGTTGAACACCGTTTTTGCGGGGTACCCGTCGGATACCCGCGGGGATCCGACCCGTTGCAGGACTCTGCCGTATAGCAACAATACAGTAAGTACAGTGACAGACATACGGGCAATAGCCATACAGACAAAGCAGCACTGCACAGCATCAGAACCATAGCAGTCAGCATTATCAGTTCTAAAAGAGAGAGGTGTAAAGTAAAAAAGGACAGAAGCTTGGCTTGGTAAAAAATAAAGGAATTTAAAAGATCCAAGGAAAGTGATCCCACACTTGCCCGCCCATTGGGTGCATGAATGTGTGTGAATGGTTAGTTTCCTGCACTGTATGAATGTGTGTAGAGTAGGGCTGACCCAAAAAATTGGAAGCTTCGAAGCTTTGTTCGTTGCCATGGTAATCAATCTTATTTTTTTCCTTTTTGACACCGGTTCTCATCGGCAATTGTTACATTAAAATGAGCACGCTACTTGGTATCCTGGAAACCTGCCTGATTTTGGAGATATGTAGTGTTTTTTTGCCATTACTTTCATTATTTCCACTACGATCGCGCACAACCCCGGCCGTCGAAGCTTCGATTTTGATCGATTTTATGTCCGCGAATATTCAATTATCAAAATATGATAATCGGGACAGCCCTAGTGTAAAGGAAAGTGGTCAAAGAGACTAGAAAAGCGCTATAGTCCGCTACGGGGAAAACAGTGTGTAGAGCTTGAGGAAGAGGAAGAGGAAGTCTGTCAGCTCCTTTCAGTAACTAGAGATTGATCACCCATCAAGGGAGCTTCTTCTTCTGTTCCACACGTTGACCGGTCTGGAGGTTTCTCTGCGGAGACAGAAGACAGTGAGACAGACACAAACAAACAACTTGAGACAAACAAACAAACAGCTCTGACCTTTGACCAGGAGATTCAGCGTTTTCCCCCTCAGAAAGACTCCGTCCTTGAAGACTCTACAGCTGTATTCTCCTCTGTCTGTGACTGTGGGGTGTTTCAGCTTCAGACTGAAGTCTCCAGTCTCCTTCAGCTTCATCTCTGTTCGGCCTCTGTAATGATCATCCTGTTCTACAGAACCATTCTGATACTCATGGACTATCCTGTGGACATTGTTCCACCTCACAACGATGTCTTCAGGCAGGTCAGCTGTGGTCTTGAAGGACAGCTCGACAGACTCATCCCCCTCCTGCACCTCCACCTGTTGGTCTGAGAGACAACAAACACATGATGATGTCATCAGACAGCAGCATCAGTAGAGTTTAATCTCCTCCTTGATTGTTCGTTTTCTGTTGCTTGTCCGACCCTCGACTGCAAAACTAGTTTACACTTGGGTATCAATCAAGTAACCTGAACCTGAACCCTCAGTGAGGAACCAGAAAGCTGTAGAGGGACCTGAAGGACAGAAGCAGGCACAGTGGACACTGATGCTGCGTTCCTGCAGTGTTGAGGGTACAAGTGAGTTGGTTCTGAGCAGAGCTGAACAGAACCTGAACCTGACACCAACCTCTAGAAACTGCTGACATCTGGGCTACAAGGCAGAAGGAGGAGGAAAGAGGAGTGTTTTCAACTCTCACCTGTGACTAGAAGCTCCACTGGTTCCTTCATCAGGAGGCCTTCACTCCTGCTGGAGACGGTGCAGGTGAAGGTTAAGGTGTCCTTGTCTCTCTCCGTGATGTGTTTCAGGGTCAGACTGAAGTCTCCAGTCCTCATCGGGTCTTCATGCATCTCTGTTCGGTCTTTGTAACGCTGGTCCTGTTGTTCAGGCCGGTCAGAACCGTTCTCATACACATGGACCTTCTTGTCCTCTCTGTCCGTCCACTCCACTCTGACGTCTCCAGGTAGTCTAGGTGTGGTCTTGAAGGGCAGCTGGACAGACTCTGCTCCTGACTCCACCTCCACCTTTTGGACTGAGAGAGAACAAATAAGTCAGTCGAGGTCTTGGCTACAAAACAGTAGGAAGTGGAGGCAACAACAGATTGACAAAGTGCTGAAAATGGACGAAGGAGGATTGACTCTGACCTTTGACCGAGAGTAATAGCCGTTCCTTCCTCAAGATGTTTCCATCGTTGTTGGAGACTCTGCAGTAGTATTCTCCTGAGTCTCTGACGATGGGGTGTTTCAGGATCAGACTGAAGTCTCCAGTCTTCATCAGGTCTTTCTTCATCTCTGTTCTGTCTCTGTAAACCCGCTCCTGTTGTTCAGGCTGGTCAGAACCGTTTTGATACACGTGGACCTTCTTGTGGTGATGGTCCTTCCACTCCACTCTGACGTCTTCAGGTAGTCCAGGTGTGGTCTTGAAGGGCAGCTGGACAGACTCCTCCCCTGACTCCACCTCCACCTCCTCCACCTGTTGGACTGAGAGACAACAAACACATGATGATGTCATCAGATAGCAGCAACGGGTTTTAATCTCCTCAGTGAAGAAACTTGTAGGAAAGAACCAGAATCAGAGGAAGAGGAAGAGTGGACAGATGTAGAAGCTGATGCTGCATCTGGTTCCTGCAGTGTTGAGTTGGTTCTGAGCAGAGCTGAATAGAACCTGAACCTGACAACAACCTCTATAAACAGCTGACATCTGGACTACAAGACAGAAGGAGGAGGAGGCAGTGCAGATTGATAACCTGCTGGAGATGGAGACAGAGGAAGGAGGAAGCAGGACTTGTTGTCAACTCTCACCTGGGACCAGCAGAGTCACTTGTTTCTTCATCAAGTCTCCGTCCTTGTTGTAGACTCTACAGATGTATCTTCCCGAGTCTTGGACTCTGGGCTCTTTCAGGATCAGACTGTAGTCTCCAGTCCTCATCAGGTCTTCATTCATCTCTGTTCGGCCTCTGTAAACCTGGTCCTGCTCTTCAGGCTGGTCAGAACCATTCTGATACACATGGACCTTCCTGTCGTCTTTGTCCGTCCACTCCACTCTGACGTCTTTAGACAGGTCACCTCTGGTACGACACATCTTCATCCTCACCCGCCACTTGTCAGTCCAGTTGAAGGACAGCAGGACAGACTCCTCCCCCTCGTCCACTTCCACCTGTTGGTCTGAGAGACAACAAACCACATGAAGATGAGATCAGACAGCAGCAGCGGAGTTTAATCTCTTTAGTGGAGGACCACTAGGCTGTAGAGGAACCTGAAGGACAGAACCTGAACCAGAGGAACAATAAAAGAAAGAGGGAGAGAGGAGGGAGGTCATGGCAGACATAATGAATGTATGGTAAACAAACACTGCATGTCTCCAAAACTTATAGAGAGCCGAAGCGGAAGCAGGAAGTAACGGCGCCATGGGACCTTAATTCGGAAAAACTCTCCATGCAAGTGAACGGGAGTTAAAGTTTTATTTTGTGATCCGATTGAATTGCGCCATGAGAAAAAACTCTGTCCTCTACCTGTTTAAAACATCACGTTTCGGGGCGGTGCGTGGCGCAGTGGTTAAGGCGGCCGCCCCATGTAGAGGCTACAGTCCTCAACGCAGGCGTCCCCGGTTCGAATCCCACATCGGGCAGACCTTTCCTGCATGTCATTCCCCCTCTCTCTGCCTCCCCCTTTCCTGTCTATCTCACTGTGTGCTATCAAATAAAGGCAAAAAAGCCCAAAAAATATACTTAAAAAAACATCACGTTTCATGCCGAGAAATCGGCAGTTTGTTGTAAAACGGCAACAGAAGAATGTATTTAGTGTGAAGACGCTCTACGGACTACAGATCAATACGTCACCAACTGACACGGGAAAGGAAGGACGCCATGTGGTCGCCATGGTGATGTCACCTACGCGACTTGTAGTCTTTCTGGTTACGGATTCTAGTTTTACAACGAACTGCTGATTTCTCTTCATGAAACGTGATGTTTTAAACAGGTAGAGGACATTTTTTTCTCATGACACGATTCAAACGGATCACGAAATAAAACTTGGACTCCCGTTTACTTGTATGGAGAGTTTTTCCGAGTTAAGGACCCATTGCGACGTTACTTCCTGCTTCCGCTTCGGCACTCTATGAGGCAGGTTTCCAGGATGCCAAGTAGCCTACTCATTTCAATGTAACAACTGCCGATGAGAACCGGTGTCAAATAGGGGGGAAAAAAAAAATCGATCACAGACTTCATGATCGATTACCATGGCAACGAACAAAGCTTTGATTTGTTTGGGTCAGCCCTACTCTACACATGAGCTAAGAGATTCCTACACTTCCTGTCTTTGACCAATCGTTTACATTTGAGGGGGACCAGCTCAAACTGTAAGAAGGGTCTGATGGAAAATGTTTGTGATTTTTTCAAACCACTGTAAACCCTGAAACTGGTAACCAGCCCATGACGATGTGAGACAATGGGGAAAAGGTTATGTTTGTTTTGTTCATGTCCTGAAATAAGGGGGGGTGGAGCTAAAGGGACTGAAGGGTAAAGAAACTGCATGTCACAGATCAGATCACAACAGGTGGAAAGGAAGTAGGTGGAGAATTTCAGAGTCTCTACGTACCTTCTCTTTTCTTCCTCCACTTGCACCAGATGAAACACCCAGCTACACCCACCAAAATGACCACGACGACTACACCCGGCAGCCAGTGTGAAGTAGGAGGAGGAGGGAGAGGAGGAGGAGGAGAGTCTCCTGTAAAAAAAACAATAACATAAACTTACAATATACCACACGATACCAACTTTATTTATAAAGCCCTTTAAAAACCCAGTGGACCATAGTGCTGTACAAAAACACAAAATTAAACATATAATATATAACAGCCCTAGAACCTAAGTACACATATTACAAACAGGTATACAGTAATAGCAAAATTAATAGATACAACACAAACTGACAGTACTAATACTCTGACCTATGACCTGTATCTACAGCTCTTACTTGTGACGTTCAGCTGTCCTTCTTTACTGTTCTTGACTTTCCCATACTGTCTTATGACGCAGGTGTAGGTGTCATTGTCTTGTATTGAAGCCCCGAAATGCGAAATTGTGGACCAGGAAGAGGAGCTTCCGCTGCAAACAAGCTTGAAATATAGACTTATTTAATTTTTTTTGGAACAATTTCTCATGTCAGGGCTTCAATACCAGAGGGACATTACATACGAGCAGCATGGAGGTATTTGGATGTTTTTTGGTGTGTCTTTTTGTTACGAAGACAGTTGGTATCCATCTGCAACCGTTACATGGACATGCACTGCTACGCCGAGACCCCCTGTAACTCAGAGAAGCCACGGAGGACTCTGAAACTTCTCCCAGCCCTTAGTCCACATGAGGGGGGGGAGATCATGAGGGAACTTTGAATTGAACTATTCTTTTAGTCAGGGCCGGCCCTGTACATCTGGGGGCCCTAAGCAGGATAAAACTGGGGGCCCTGCCTCACAGTGTAGGCTATATATGTACCATCAAATATTCATAAAACCAGCTACCGTATGCAACCCTTGCATATTTTATTGTACCTCTATCAACATGATGGCGAGCAGATATTTTATTACTAATTAGAGTCACTGAAACACTTAAAGCTGTCTAATTGCACTTGTCATTTTTTCTTCTACTTTGTTTTTGTCTGAATGTTAATGTTAATATTGTGAATGGCAATAGGTGGCTCCAAACTGGCAGTATTAAATCACTACTTTTGATGTAGCAGAAAGATAAAAGATTCTACAAAAGATTACAGTTTGAACAGATTTATTTTCTTTAAATTATCCGTACAGCTAAATTCTAGAACCCTTAAAACAAAACTTCAGTTGAGAAGAAGATAGAGGATGTTGGTTGGTCAGCAGCATCATCAGCAGTAACCAATGGAGCTGTGGAGAAGATTAGTAGAATTTTTGGTAACACTTTACTTGAAGGTACCGTCATAAGAGTGACATGACAATGTCATAACAGTGTCATGACACAGTCATAAACGTGTCATAAACATTAAGTCAATGTCATTAAACATTTATGACTGTTGTCATTAAGTGTCATTCGTTTTTGTAATGACAAGTTGACATTATTTTGGTTGTCTTGATTATGACACCTTGACATTAATCAAGGTGACATAACCAGAAGTCGTCTTTGTCATGACAACTTGACATTAAATTTGTTTGGGATGTCCTTATTATGACAACTTGACATTACTCAAAGTGACATTACCAGAAAAGGGCCTTGTCATGACAACTTGACATTAATGAAATATTTTCTGTTTTGTTGACATGATTATTAATTAGATGTGCAAGGTTACAGAACAAATCTAGCACTTGGTCATTGTTGTTTGACAGGATGTGGACAGGATACCCAAAACTGACTGTCATGACACCATTATGACAGTGTAATGAAGAAATTCTCTGACCTCAAGTAAAGTGGTAGCATTTTTATTTGTCATTAACATATCATGAAGGATAAACTGACTGTCATGACACAATCATGACAATGTAATGAAGATATTCTGTGACCTCAAGTAAAGTGGTAGCATTTGTATTTGTCATTAACATATCATGAAGGATAAACTGACTGTCACTACACAATTATGACAATGTAATGAAGATATTCTGTGACCTCAAGTAAAGTGGTAGCATTTTTATTTGTCATTAACATATCATGAAGGATAAACTGACTGTCATGACACAATTATGACAATGTAATAATTTTTTCACATCACGTAAAAAAGAAATCAAACATTTTTGAAAGCTTGAAATTATAAAAACTATTATACTGACAATAAATAAAAAACAAATATAATAACAGTGTCTAAAAACCATTAAAAAAACATAAATCATTCAATTTCCAGGTGGAATTTTATGTCAAGGCATGCCTTGACCTCAGCTGCAGCGCTGCAGTTGTAGCCGGGACGGTCTGCAGGCCCCGGCTACACTGGTTGTGTTCTGACCCAGGGGTGGGTTCACACTCTGGTTTATTCCTGTATGGCGACATAAAACAAAATGGCTGTGAGTGAATCTTCTCCTACCACAAAATAAATAAAATACATTTAGCAAGTAGACTAGTACATGGAGGACGCACTACCACATGCACACCACACACACACACACTCACGCACGCACGCACGCACACACACACACACACACACACACACACACACACACACACGTAGAGGGAGAAATCGCGGCAAAATAGCTTTCTCTCTCCTGCTCAAAACGGTTCTTAAAACATGCTACTCGACAGAAAACACCACAAACACATCTCCAAACAGTTTCACATTAACATTCATTGGATAAATTAGCATTAAAACTCATCAAATATAACTTTTTCGTCCTGGAGACTACTACATTACCTCAATCATTCAGGAACAGTGCAGACGGACGAGAGAAGGGAGCTACATGCGTCATATCCGCGAACTTTCAAAATAAAAGCTTGGACTAGTAAAAATGAAAGGAATACAAAAATAAATCCATGAAAGTTTGAATTATACTGCTTTACATAGGAATATGTGTTAATATAATTCAATAATTCAATTTTCATGGATTTATTTTTGTATTTCTTTCATTTTTACAAGTCCAAGCTTTTATTTTGAAAGTTCGCGGATATGACGCATGTAGCTCCCTTCTCTCGTCCGTCTGCACTGTTCCTGAATGATTGAGGTAATGTAGTAGTCTCCAGGACGAAAAAGTTATATTTGATGAGTTTTAATGCTAATTTATCCAATGAATGTTAATGTGAAACTGTTTGGAGATGTGTTTGTGGTGTTTTCTGTCGAGTAGCATGTTTTAAGAACCGTTTTGAGCAGGAGAGAGAAAGCTATTTTGCCGCGATTTCTCCCTCTACGTGTGTGTGTGTGTGTGTGTGTGTGTGTGTGTGTGTGTGTGTGTGTGTGCGGTGTGCATGTGGTAGTGCGTCCTCCATGTACTAGTCTACTTGCTAAATGTATTTTATTTATTTTGTGGTAGGAGAAGATTCACTCACAGCCATTTTGTTTTATGTCGCCATACAGGAATAAACCAGAGTGTGAACCCACCCCTGGGTCAGAACACAACCAGTGTAGCCGGGGCCTGCAGACCGTCCCGGCTACAACTGCAGCGCTGCAGCTGAGGTCAAGGCATGCCTTGACATAAAATTCCACCTGGAAATTGAATGATTTATTTATGGTTTTTTTTATGGTTTTTAGACACTGTTATTATATTTGTTTTTTATTTATTGTCAGTATAATAGTTTTTATAATTTCAAGCTTTCAAAAATGTTTGATTTCTTTTTTACGTGATGTGAAAAAATTATTACATTGTCATAATTGTGTCATGACAGTCAGTTTATCCTTCATGATATGTTAATGACAAATAAAAATGCTACCACTTTACTTGAGGTCACAGAATATCTTCATTACGTTGTCATAACTGTGTCGTGACAGTCAGTTTATCCTTCATGATATGTTAATGACAAATACAAATGCTACCACTTTACTTGAGGTCAGAGAATTTCTTCATTACACTGTCATAATGGTGTCATGACAGTCAGTTTTGGGTATCCTGTCCACATCCTGTCAAACAACAATGACCAAGTGCTAGATTTGTTCTGTAACCTTGCACATCTAATTAATAATCATTATGTGAACAAAACAGAAAATATTTCATTAATGTCAAGTTGTCATGACAAGGCCCTTTTCTGGTAATGTCACTTTGAGTAATGTCAAGTTGTCATAATAAGGACATCCCAAACAAATTTAATGTCAAGTTGTCATGACAAAGACGACTTCTGGTTATGTCACCTTGATTAATGTCAAGGTGTCATAATCAAGACAACCAAAATAATGTCAACTTGTCATTACAAAAACGAATGACACTTAATGACAACAGTCATAAATGTTTAATGACATTGACTTAATGTTTATGACACGTTTATGACTGTGTCATGACACTGTTATGACATTGTCATGTCACTCTTATGACGCCACCTTCAAGTAAAGTGTTACCGAATTTTTTTAGCCACTTGTGTACACACAATTTAATTTTCCAACAGAGATAAACATATTGTGGCAACAAATATGGAGAGTATCCTTACCAACTGTATGACTGGAACCAGCCACAGGGGAATGAGGATGTGGCAACATGACATATCTAATCAGCCATTAATAAATGGGTGATTGATCCTTTATCCCCTCACAGGAAAACAGCTGTTATCTTTTCACTGTAAACAGACCTTTTTTTTCGTCCTCGACCTTCTTCTTTTTCCTATTTTCCACACCTGACGGATATATCCTTTTGGACATCGTCGCTGTCCAAAAGCTAATCACCTCCTCGCAAATCGCGATCTCAGTGAGTGAGGGAGGGAGGGGGCCAGGGGGGAGAGGGGGGGAAGGGGTGGTGCGCGCTCGTTACCGGAGAACGGCCACAGTCTGCGTTACGTTTACTGTACGTATGCGTGTCACGGTCATTGTTGCCAGTTGGGTCAAGGGTTACATGTTGCCCTTGTCAGAGACGGTTAGACAAATGATTGAGCAAAGTTTGGGGGCCCCCTAGTGGCTGCGGGGCCCTAAGCAGCTGCTTAGTTCGCTTATAGGGAGGGCCGGCTCTGCTTTTAGTAGATATAAAGCTGTATTTTACATGTCTGAAACTGACATCACTTCTACTCTGATGTTTGACCTCTGACCTTTACCTCCAGCTCTGACCGTCAGTGGAACTTCAGCCTTCAGCTCAATATCTTCTCCACCCTTTCTGATGACGCAGGTGTAGTTGTTACTGTCTCTGGCAGTGGGGTTCTTCAGGATCAGACTGAGGTTTCCAGTCTTCAGAGCGTCAGACGTCATTGATGTTCTGTTGATGTAGTTCTGGTTCTGGTCTTTCAGGTCGTCTCCACTCTGCTTTCGTGCATGGACAATCAAACCCGGCCAGTCTTTAAGCCTCCACACCACAGTGGAGCCTTTAAGGATCGGGTCACTGACATTACAGGGCAGGGTCACAGACTCCGCCCCCTCAGACACCTCTACACCCAAGGCATGCTGGGAAACTGAGGACACAAATACAAACCAAAGACAGTATAATGAATATAATATAATATAATTTGAACTGCGTCATCTTGGATTTCAGTGGGAGAGTGGTGTACTTTCCATATTTGGAGGAGATGTGGCGGTAACTCTACGGGTCAGCTTGCCCAGAACCCGCCCACTGAGCGCTAGGCTAACCAGCTAAGCAGCAGCTACACGGCAGTCAGAGCCAAGTACAACCCTGCTTTATACAGTCTATAACCGTTTTCCCACTAAAATTAGCGGGTCAAAACCTTTCCTTTGGAGAGAGTGACATACATACGAAAAGGAAGGCAAGGCATATTTGAAGAGATATGGAAACCGTTTAATGTGTTTGTTAATGGTATCGATTTAGCAAATGACAATGAAGAGGAATAAGTAGTCATGTAAACCTTGTGACAGAATTAATGAGTTCAAATACCCGCAATTGTATTGAGCCCTTGAATTGTGTACAAAATGTATTATGGCTGAGAAGTGGATGTTTGTGATGTTTGTTTGTTCGGTTTTGCTCTTTCAACACTTGTACCATAACAGGTGCCTTCATTAATGGAGCACATATCTACATATTGATATAACTGCATATGTAATACAAGTGTATGTGTATGTAAGAAAATGTTAATAAATATATTGTTTAAAAAAAAAAATTAGCGGGTCAACGCGGGTTTTTTAAACGCGGGTCGACCCGCTAACAATCGGCATTTGGCCCCTTTCCCACTGACCAGAATGAGCCGACTGAGCATAAACCAGTCGCCCCGCTCTCATCCGCGGTGCAAGAAACACAGTGTCCGTCGGACGAGGCAGACTGGCCGACCTGCGGAGCACCAGGACCGCGGTCTGGACAGCCAGTCTGCCTCGGCCATATGACGGACGTCCGCAGCACAACAACACGTCAGTTAAACAGACTGTCGCTTCTTTTCTTTTCTTTCAATCGTTTTTGGTCAGTGTTGTTTGATCTTTTGATCCCAGTCTGGAATGAGAGCAGAGCGTTGTTTTGGTACGTGATGTGAAACGCGACCGGCGCGATGACGTGCCGTCACGTAGCGCTCAGCGTCATCACGTAAATTAGCGGGTTGACCTGGGTCTGGCGTTCCCACTCCAAGCCGAGCAGAGCCGAGCCGATTAAAGGCGATTTTAACCCGCGTCGCCAAGTCGTTTGGCTCGGTGCACCTTTCCCACTGCCACCAAAAGCCGATTCTAAACGGGTTTAAACGGGTTTTATGACCAGTGGGAAAGGGGTATGAGATGTAGCCGCGGCCCTCTGGGATGTAGCCTAGCCCAGCAGATGCTTTAGCAACCAGCTAACGATCGGTAACTGTCTATGGACCTGTCACTCAACGTAACCACGCCCCCATTATTTTAAGCCTAAACAATACTATCCTTGGCTCTTCAGAGAGGAGAAGAGCCTGGTGTCTGGTAACTCCAAATTCTGTCTGCATTCTGGTTCCCGTCTTCTAGTGGATCCAGAAATCACCAAATTCACCAAAATAAAAGTGTTAACCAACATAAAACTTATAAAATAGACATTGACTTGTAATACAATAAAAGTAAAAGGTTAACTTAATGGCTCAGGGACTTTCTTGTAAATTATATTCCTTAAATTAAAGAGTTTCACTGCATTTTATTATCTTGGTGCTTTTATTTTGATGGAACGGCCTGTCTCTCTCCCCCTGGATTCGGTTGCTTACCAAAACAGCGAGTCAACGGCCCCAGACTAAAACAACACTAAAAGGTTGTGGTGGCAAAACAAATCACGCCCCTACAGTGTTCACGGAGGTGGAAACTATCAGTAGAGAACTGGTCGGTTCTGGTCATTGAGGTTTTACCCTCATTTGCATTGTCGTCGAGATCACAGCAATATTCAAAGCGAAACACAACGCACAGCACAAGCCACATATAGTTAGGATAAAACACAGTTACAAAGGTTAAATACATCTGATTCATTTCAACATTTAAAAACAGTTACAGACTTTGGTAAAGAGGTTTGAGATGATATTTTTATAATGTGCATAGGGTGGAGGAGTGTTTTTAAGTATGAGTTGCAGATCGTTCCAGGAGGCAGGGGCATCATAGCAAAATGCAGATTTACCAAGTTCAGTTTGGTGCAATAACTACTGTCCATGTTTGTACTTGTACATATATTTCTATGTTTAAAATGTCCTATATTTAAAATTAAGTTAAATGATTTTGTACTATTTTGGGTTGTGCGCTGTGTACAATTCTTTATTTTGTTGTGATCAGAAATGTAAGTGTACTGATTAATTTCAAATGTCTGTGATCTGATCCTATTGTATTAATGCGTACATAGCCTATATATATATTTTTTTTATTTTTCAACCTACACCCTTTCGGTTATATAAGCTTGATATACCGAAATAAATAAATTCATTCATTCATATATATATATGTATATTTTCTTGCTCTACTACTACTACTTGCTCTTTTAACTTGTACACTTTGAGTTGTAATGTTGTTATTGTAACAGAAAGGAATTTCCCCTCAGGGATCAATAAAGTATTCTGATTCTGATGACATCATCCTCAGTGTCATTCTTCCATTGGTTCAGTTCACCTGTAACATGACGTAACTCCTTCCAACTATAACTCACCTAGGCTATATATTTCTATCTATATATCGTTATTATCCCCGGTCTTTCCAGTCCGTCCGTGTGTTTAACCCCCCCCCCCCCCCTCCCTTCTCCTCCCTGAGTCGCGCTCTTTAATCTCCTCTTCATAACCGGGACTTTGTGTCTTTGTGTCGGGTTTTCTTACCGAGTAGGATCAACACAACCACCGCGGACATCTCCGTCTTCATCTTCTTCTTCTTCTTTTTCCTCTTCTGTTGAACCAGAGCCACTCACATGGCGGTGAGGCGTCTTCTCTGTCCTCTGTCCTCTCCTCCAGACCCGACAGTAACTGACTCACACTAACAGACACACAACTACTACAACAACAGCAGCAGCAGCAGCGGCGTCTCTCTCTCTCTCTCTGCCCGCGGGAAACACCCGGTAACTTTCGTTTTCTACAGGAAGTCATCACGGTACAGGACAGGTAGGAGGAGGTTCACCTGTTGTAGCAGAGCAGCTCCTTCACAATAAAGCTGCTGCTGCTGCTGCGCCCTCATGCTGCGTGTGTGTGTGTGTGTGTGTGTGTCAGGGATGCAAACAGCGCGCCGAAAAGCCGCGGACATGCACGGTTCCCTACGTTGCTGTGTCAGGCAGGTGTTTCCACGGAGCTCTGCCCCGTTTCAGAGGTGAAGGAAGCCCTGAGTGGAAAGACGTCGCCTCCGCGATGTAGAATGTGTTCAATTAAAGTGAAACTAACACATTATATAGGCCTATATGTCCATTACACACTGAATGAAACATCCCATGTCTTTATTTATGCAGTTTATTTTAATAGTAATAATTATGACTAACATTCAGTGAAGACCTAAAAATCAGTATCTCCAAAATGGAAATATTGCAAAGGAATTTTTTTTTTAAAGCATTTTTAATCTAGAAATGTTGGCCTTCTGAAAACTATGTCCATCTATATGCACTACTTGGTTGGGGTTGAACTACTGGGAATTGACTTTTCGGTGGGTGAGCACCCCCCCCCCCCCCCTCTCTCTTTTTTGGTCCTGAACCCTTTGCATCCCTGGTGTGTGTGTGTGTGTGTGTGTGTCTGTCTGTCTGTCTGTCTGTGCATGAGCGCCATCCCACTGACGGTGTTAATTTAATTTAATTTAATTTAATCGTTTTAACAGGGACAGTGCGGGAACAAATAACATGAATCTAACACAAAAGCATATACAAATATAAAAACATCATCACACAGCAAGAATAAAATGCAATGTAAGACACAACAAAACAATGTTAAGATACAACACTAGAATGGTGAGTGAATGATGGTGAACTAATGTTTGAATTTAAAATAATTGGTGGGTGCATGATTGAGCAGATTTAAGCCATGATTTTATCTTTTATTCTTTATTTAAAAGCAGTAAATGTCCTAATGTCTCTGATATCATTTGGTACTGAGTTCCAATAATCAGTGGCTCTGACAGAAAAGACTGATCTGCCAAACTCAGTACATCTGTGCTGTACTAATAATAATAATGTTACATTATTACTGTGCTGTGCTGCACAGTGACCTCTGCTGGTCGTCCTAGTTGGTGTTCAGTTACCCTTTTAAAAATAAAATGTTCTAAAATCTATGTTTGATTATAAAAAAAACGTATAGCTGATAAAGAGAAATGATCCTGGGTCAGATGCAGGGCCGCCCCTGGCCAAACTGGGGCCCAAGGCAGGATTTTATTTGGAGAGCCCCCCCCGCCCCCCCCCGGCCGACGTCACCAGTCACAAATGTATAATAGTTACAGAATGACTGTATGCCAATTAAGTTGACAGCAAGAATACATCAAATAAAAAATATTTTCAAACTAAAATGAATAAATGGATCTGAGTCACAAGTAGTCATCAATTAACAACAACAAAAAGATCTACAACTATTAGTTTAGTTTAGTTTATTTTGCAACAATAAAGAATAACAAAAATGGGACATATTAAAATACATTGAGAAAAAAAACAAAACAATAGGTGCAAGTCGAGACAAGAGACCCAAAGGGGCCGATACAAGGCCTCAGCTCAGGAAAACAACAACACAACCAAAACAAACAAACAATATGTATACACATACATACACAGACACACACATGCATAGTACATATTAACAGCCTCTATCAACAATGGAACAAGCCTTCATTCTTTCCTTCCTTTTTACCTTCCTTCCTTCCTTTTTGACCCAACTGTTCACTCCCTCCATCTATCTTACCTTCCTTTTTCCCTTCCCTCTTTCCTCTCATTTCTCCCTTCGTCCTTCCTGCCTTCCTTCCTTTTTTCTGTTCGTCTTTCCTTCCTTCCTTCCTTCCTTCCTTCCTTCCTTCCTTCCTTCCTTCCTTCCTTCCTTCCTTCCTTCCGCCCTTTCTTCCTTCCTTGACCCAGGAGGACAACAGGATTAATCTCATACTGACGTTAGGTAAGCTAGCTCTACAACCTCCTGTTGCTGCATCTGACCTCTGATTGGTCGGATGCTGCTTGTGTCAATCAATGCACGTGGTGTCAGATTACAACTTTCTTTTGTTCTGTCCTGCCTCAGGCCGACTCGGTTCTCTACCTGAGTCCTGGTCCTGGTTCTGATCCACTCAGTGAACTGTGACCTTGATGCACTGAGGCTCAGACCAGTGGTGTGTCCCAAATCGCGCACTTCTGCACTTACACTTAATATTTTGAGTGCATAAGTGCGTTCACACTGAGCAGTGTGTGATAATGTAGTGCGCATCACTCAAACGGCCAGAACACTGAGTGTGGATCGTTGGATACTTTCCTCCCTCAACGGCCGTCGTCTTAGTGACGTAGCGGAAGCACGTCACTACTTTTCAAACGGCAGCGGTTGCTTTGAGCAGCGACGGAGCTGATACACCGGCGTTAATGTCTTTAAAAAACACTAATAACAGCACAACAACAACACTAACACAATAAAACACAACTTAATAGCTCTTTTGGATCGGCAAAAAGCGCCGTCAAGTGTCGGCGACAGGGCTCCAACGGCCGGTTGCTATGGTTGCAATCAGAATTTAAAAAATATTAGAAGAAGAAGCTGTCGAGTCATTTCCGGTCAGTGCAGCGGCAGAGTTTGATTTGAGACGGTACTAACCTGTCCAAATTAGTGCACAATTGTAAGGCAGTGCACTGCTTTACAGTGTACTGTAAAGCAGTGCACTGAGAGAAGTATGCGATTTGAGACACACCACTGGTTCTGGTCCCAGTCGGTGGTCTGAGGCTCAGACCTGGTCCTGGTCCTGGTTCTGGTCCTGGTTCTGGTTCTGGTTCTGGTTCTGGTTCTGGTTCTGGTTCTGGTCCCAGTCGGTGGTCTGAGGCTGAGCCCTGGTTCTGATCCTGGTTCTGGTTCTGGTTCAGTGGTCTGAGGCTGAGTCCTGGTTCTGGTTCTGGCCCTGGCCCTAACCCACTCATACCCCTTTTCCACCGAGCTGGTTCTGGTGCTGGTCCTGGTCCTGGTTCTGGTTCTGGTTCAGTGGTCTGAGGCTCAGACCTGGTTCTGGTTCTGGCCCTGGCCCTAACCCACTCATACCCCTTTTCCACCGAGCTGGTTCTGGTGCTGGTTCTGGTCCTGGTCCTGGTTCAGTGGTCTGAGGCTGAGCCCTGGTCCTGGTCCTGGTCCTGGTCCTGGTTCAGTGGTCTGAGGCTGAGCCCTGGTCCTGGTCTGTGTTTCAGAGGAACAGAAACAGACTGTGAAACCTCCAGAGGTCAGGTTGTTGGTCCAGGTTGTTATTTTAGTTCAGGTTCTACAGGTGTCTGTGGTCAGGTGGTCAGCGTGATGTCATCAGAGCAGCAGCGAGGTCACGTGAAGCTCAGCCAATCAGGAGCTGGGACCTTCAAACAGGAAGTGGTGAGCCTGAAGTCGCCGCTCCGACTGAAGCTCAGACTGACAGACAGACTGACGGCCGTTACCACGACAACATGAAGGGTCCAGCTGTGTCTCTGCTGCTGGGTGAGTGACCTCTGACCTCTGACCTCTGACCTCTGACCTCTGACCAGCGGTGGACAGTAATGGAGTACATTTACTTGAGTACATATCCAGAGGATTTGTACTTTACTTGAGTATTAGATTTCTTTGGTACTTATTACTCTACTTGAATACATTTCCAAGACAAATATTAGTACTTTTACTGGAGTTAATTAGTAGTTCAGCTGAAAAGTACTGGTTACTTTCAGGTCTTTTTCTAAACTCCTATTGGACACAAGCTGTGTTTGTCAGAGAAGGAAACCCTGACCCCTAAAAGCAGCACATCAGTGCAGCTGCTTTCAAAGAGTTCATTCTCACTAACAAGAGTTAAAAGCTCCTTACATTCATTTACAAACTATTAGAGTCATTCACTGATGTGGAGAATAAGACATTTACTCTGACTCTGACTTTTCTAAGAGTAAGAGTAAGAGACCCCTAAACGCCACCTAGTGGTCGACTGTAAAACTGCAACTGCACAGATCATTTTGTTTGTGAAGCTTGGAACACTTTTAAACTTTATTTAATAGCCTATAATGAAATAAAATGCTTTTAAATGTTCTATTGCATGAGGTTACTATTGTTTTTGTTGCTAATGGATACAGATATGACAGATACCAAACATGGACAACATGGATGGCAGTAGGAACGTGAGGATCGAACGTGAATCACATTGTTCATTTAATGTCATAAAAGTTTTTGTTGAAAATGTGTCTGACAGTGTGGGCCAACGTGACATTTTATATTTTATGAACACGTTGGCCCACACACACACACAGCCTATCATTTTATTTCTGTTTCATTTAACCCTCCTGCTGTCTTCCTGGGTCAAGGAAGGGAGGATGAAACATGTACTTTTGGATACTTAAGTACCTTTAAAAGCAAGTACTTTTTTACTCTTACTGGAGTAACATGTGGACTGAGCTACTTTTACTTGTAACGGAGTACATTTTGACCTCTGAGCTCCTGTTCCAGGTGTGTGTGTGCTGCTGCTGCCTGGACCGACTGGTTCTGAAGGTGAGAGAGAAAACTGGTACTGTCTCTCTGTGTATCTGTCAATTCAATTCAAATAGCTTTATTGACATGACATACATTGTACATACCATATTGCCAAAGCAAGCGTTTGGAATTAAAAATAATGATCGTAACAATTAAGGAAAACAACATCTACAGTATAGTGTTGTAATACTGTAGAAATAAATAGACACTGTATAAATACAAAGAACCAACTAACAGATGTGTGTGTCAGCTGACGGCAGAGACAGAGACTGCTGCTAGTTTATTATTCTTTGATTCTTCCCCCAGCAGGATGGACAGTTTGTCCTCATCTGATAGTTTAAAAAAACCTTTTGCTATTGATTCAAATGTTGGGAAATATGTTTCTCTAATACTTATAGTATGTTTTTCACATGTGGTGAGGAAGTGTAACTGTGTTTCTGGTTGGTTAAGGCTGCAGTGAGAGCACAGTTAAGTTAAGTTAAGTTAAGTTAAGTTAAGTTAAGATTCCTTTATTTGTCCCACAGTGGGGGAATTTACATTTGTGCAGCAGCAGCAACAAATAACAACAGGATAAAAGAGAAAAAACAGAATAAAGACAAAGGAATATAAACATCACACAACAATAATTTATAGAAAGAATGATTTAAGGGAGCCAAGGCTGTGTTCACTCAGTCTGAACTCCGTCAGGGTTCGTTGTAGTTGCTGATCAGTCACCGTGCTCAGATCATCTGCTGTGGTGTAGTAACTGTCGGTTTAGAGCCAGATAGCACTGCATTCTGCTCTGTGTTTCTGTTTGTGTTTGACAATAGGTGATGTAGTCTTGTTTCAGCTGTTTAGTAATCTGGTTGGGTCTGATTGGTGAGGTCTCTGTCAGTGTCTATCTGACTCTTTCTCTCTCTGTCCTCAGTGTCTCTAGACGTCCGTCCAAACCTGCAGCAGTTCTTCTCTGGAGAGAAGGTGACTCTGAGCTGTGATGATGATCAACAGACAGTGAAGAGGACCAGAGGACAGACAGGAGGACAGACAGGAGGACAGACAGGAGGACTGAGACTCAACAGGACCAGAGGAGGACAGACTGGAAGACAGACAGGAGGACAGACTGGAGGACAGGTGGAGCAGTGTGGTGGTCCAGGAGGATTTGGGGTCTCTAATACTTCCTCCTGCTCCATCCCATCTCTCTCCCAGTCAGACTCTGGAGTTTACTGGTGTGAAACCGGTTCAGGAGAGAGGAGCCTCCAGGTCAACATCAGTGTGTCTCTTAAAGGTACAGTAGCTCTTCAGAACTTGTGGTTCTCTAATGGTGGTTTTCCACTACACAGTCACGGCTCGGCTCAGCACGGCTCGGTAAAGGAGCTTTTCCACTACGGCTGAGTTCTTCTAGTTTAGAGCGCTGTAAAAGAGAGTAACGACACCACCATTGACTCCCGTGGTAAGGGTTTAAGGGTTTAAGGGTTTAAGGGTTTAAGGGTTTAAGGGTTTAAGGGTTTTGCCCCCTAGTGGCAGGATATGGGTATTGCAAAAGCGCCCAGAAAACCCATTCACTCCAATGTATGTGTGTTGCCCACTTGCTGGTAAATTGATGAAAACGGCCGTGTTTTTGTTTTTAGGTGTCTTGGTCATATCAGATTATACTTATAATTTGTTTATTATAAAATGTAGATTGAAACATTCATGTAGACAACTGTTTTTATTTTGTTTTTTTTACTCTCCTATGTGTTAATGTTTATCTGTAAAGGATCCTCAATGATGCTATTAACGTGGGTGATCTATAAATGTCCTTAAATTATTGAAAACACCACACTGCTCATTCACCAACAATGCAGAGATGTCAGTTCTTTTGTAAAACCCATATTCCTCCACCAGGAGGCGCTGCCATTGGACCAATGCTGTCCTTACTCTCTTTTACAGTGCTCTATTCTAGTTCCTCCTCAGCGGGGGCGGGGTCGGCACGGGGGTGATTGCGGAGCCACGTTGTCTCTCTCTCTTGTTTCTCTGGTCTCATCAGCTCCAAACTCCCTGGTCTGCAGCTCGTTAACAGACCTCAGTGGTTTAACACAGCAACATTTAACTCAGGTGAAGGAACAACAACAGTCTGATACAGATCAGCTGCTGTTGCCGCTCTGTTTTTGACATTTCCGGGTTTGATTCTCATGTGGGACGTAGCGCTGCTCTCTTCCTGTGACGACGCTCTGTCCAATCAGTGGACGGCAGTCGGCTGACGTCACGTTATAGTATCGCTTCGGCTGCTAGGAACCAGGGCCGAGGAGGAACTAAAATAGTTCCTGGTACCAGGTACTAGGGCTAGTGGAATAGCAGAAAAAGCGCGCCGTGCCGTGATAGTGGAAAAGCGCCAAAAGTGTGGTCAGGGGTCCTTCAGAGGGTTCAAGGGTCCCCGACCTTTTCCAATTTTTTTTTTTACCACTTTTTCTACAATTTTTTAAAACTTTTTTTTCTTGGGAAATTTCACCAGTTTTTACTATAAATGTTTTAACTTTTTCCAAAGATTTTTTTAACCCATTTTTTTTAGAATAACTTTTATACCTTTTTTTTCTAGAAATGTTTTTAAAGGGACAACGAGGAGTTTTGGAAAAGCGAAGTGTTTTCACACTACATTTATGAGCCTCCGCGCGCACCGTAAAATTCTTTTGACCGGCGCAAGACGGACTCATGTTTTCATTCATCAATAATTAAAGTCAGAGGTTCAAAGAGGTTCACATACCGCCGTAGTTCCCACCATAAACGGAGATTCAGCTGCGTTATTCTCATGACTCGTTGCGAAACCGAAAGTAAAAAACGCTGGTCGGCTCGACCAGCATTTCCGCCACCACTAATAATAACAAAATAACGATAGAGACAGAACGATATATTTATCGAAAATGGACCATTAACAAGTGTGGGTAGCGGAGATTCATCCACATTAACGTGAGACTTTTTTATAACCGATTAGAAACTCCTCGTTGTCCCTTTAAACTTTTGAGAAATGTTACCACTTTCTTCCAGAAATTTCTCTAATTAAAAAAAAAAAAAATTCAGGCCATTGACCCTAATGTGAATGTCCATTGACGTCCATTTCTTTTATTATTTTATTGTGCTTTTTATGGCGAGATGGATCCCCTTGGGTCTGAAATAAAGAAATGAATGAATGAATGAATGACAGTAGCGTTGTTCAGTTTCAGAGCAGCTACCTGTGTGTTTCTGGAGTTTGTTTTCAGTCCAGCGGCTCTGTGGTCTAGTTTCTACTCCGGGTCCTGGATGTAAAGAAGTCTCTAGTTTTCCTGTTTGCTTTGCAGACGGCCCTTTGATCCTGGAGATCCCTGCGCTCCCTGTGGTGACAGGAAGTGACATCACTCTGCGCTGCAGGAGCAGAGGCGGCGGCGCCCGCGCGGCGTACTTCCTGAGGAACGGCGTCCACGCGGGGAACAGAACGGCGGTCCCAGAGCTCTCCATCAGACGAGTCCGGCCGTCCGATGAAGGTTTCTACTCCTGCTCCACCGACGTGTTCGGACCGTCGGCTCAAAGCTGGCTCAGGGTCACAGGTCAGCAGAGTGACATCACTTCCTGTTAATAGTATCTGGCTTTCAGACCCCTTAACGCCGCCTAGTGGTCGACTGTAAAACTGCAACTGCACAGTCTGGACCTGCACTATGGTTTATTGACAGGGCAAAATCCACATAAAACACCAAGATCTAATAGGTTGTGAAGCTTGTAACACTTTTAAACTTTATTTAACAGCCTATAATGAAATAAAATGTTTTTAAATGTTCTATTGCATGGGGTTACTATTGGTTTTGTTGCTAATGGATACAAATATGACAGATACCAAATATGGACAATATGGATGGCAGTAGGAACGTGAGTATCGAACATGAATCATATTGTTCATTTAATGTCATAAAAGTTTTTGTTGAAAATGTGTCTGACGGTGTGGGCCAAGGTTTTTTTTTTCTTCTCAAAAATCAAACCTGTCTTTCATAAATCTGTATTTCACTGAAGGTGAATCACAGCTGCTACAAATGAAAGCTTTCTGGTCCCTTAGAATGAGTTGTTACAAGTCGTTACAAATACATAAGTGGGCGACGCACCGAACCGAGGCGGCCATGTTGCATCGTGACCGTAGGTAACCACGGAAACCGAACCGAGGCGGCCATGTTGCATCGTGACCGTAGGTAACCACGGAAACGGCCTGTTAAAACTGTCACCACTGTGTAGTGTGAGGAAGGACGGAGGCACCGGTGTTGCATTCAGGTGCAGTCAGGCAGACGGCCGTCGGCAAACCAACCGGATGTCATTTTACTAAAACAATACCACATCACCATGACAACATGTTGTCACAATACCACATCACCATGACAACATGTTGTCAGACCACTTGTTTATCCTGTTACATGCAGCGTCTGTTGTCTGTCTGACGTCTGCCCCATTTCACCTGAATGCAACATCAAGAATACGTTCAGATATGTAACCACACGGCTAGATGGAGGGAATTCCTACGTACTATACCTTTAAACAAAATGTGCCGGCCAAGCGAGCTTCCAAAAAGATCAATATTATATATATTACTGTATAAGACCATCGTAGTAAACGTATTATGGTCAAACGGTCGTTACACTGTCAGATACATTTAGACAAAAACTTTAATGACATTAAAGGCCCCATGGCATGAAAAATGTGATTGTGGTTATTTTTTCGTGCTTGGGGAGGTCTCTGGGCCACGTATATAGATGATATAGATGTATATAGATAGACGTATATAGATGATATAGATGTATATAGATAGACGTATAAACTGCCCCATGCATCAAATTGGTCATAAACGGAGAAACACACACCGCCCATTTGCAGGAACTGTCTCTTTAAGACGAGCAGATAGCACTTCCTCCTTTCTGTGATGTCACACACAAGGTAACTCCGCCCACCGTGACCAGTTGTTTTTTTTCAATTTGTATGAATGCAGCTTAGGTTTCAGTTACTTGCCTGTGATTGGCCCGACCACATGCCACTCTAAAACAGTCAGCCAATCAGAGGAGAGGTTCTCATTCTCTCTTCTGATTGGCCAGATGACCTGTGGCTGCTAGAGCTCCAGAAAGAGGCAACAGAAAGGGGCAATATAGACGATATTAAGCAGATCATAGGTACTCAAAACCAATGATACATCTTGTTAGGGAAATAAACCCAGAGAAAAGTGCACAGCATGGGCCTTTAAATGAACAATGAGATTCACGTTCAATATTCACGTTCCTACTGCCATCCATATTGTCCATATTTGGTATCTGTCATATCTGTATCCATTAGCAACAAGACAGGTGGCGCTGTAGCAACAAACCAAGTGGTCTGATTGGTCTGCAGACACATGACATCACTTCCTGTCTCTGTCTCCACAGACCCCCCCCCCTCCCCCAGCCCCCCCGGCCCCCCCCCTCCCCGTGTCGCTGCCCAGACTCTCCTGCCTCCTGCTGGTCGCATGCCTCTACTGCGTCTGCACCGTCGTCATGGTGACGCTCTGCCGCCGCAGGAGGAGGGGGGGACGCAGACCCACCGCCGCCGCCGTCTCCGTGGAGACGGCCCAGTCCGACCACGAGTACGATGACCTCACCGCTGATGTCATCACCGAGCTGTGAGCCGATAGACCAGAGCGGCATCTCTATGCAAATGAGAATGACTGATGCATCCTGGGTAATTTAGGGGCAGTGCCCGGCATTTTTACATTGCACTCAGTGGCTTTTTGTGTTTTGATGGAGCGTAGACTAACTAACAATCAATTTGAATGTTTTATTTTGTGTTTCTTTTGTAGCACTATGTCTCATAATTATGTTGACTCCCTCTTTGAAACCCACCGTTCACGCTATCTTGAAAAACTACAATGAATGAATCTACGGTATGCTCCTTTAGCCTCCCACAGTGATCAATGACTCCACACAGTGGCCAGAAATGTCTGACCCAGACATCTACACGTATTTGGTGGAATCACCGGGAGGTTTTGGCTCAGTGTTGTCTGTAAACAGCCTGTTAATAGACAACTTTGTGTTACTTAGTTTGTCAAGAAGCCAGTTAGGCTGAACTTTTCAATGGAGGGATGCCGGGCGCTGCCCCTAAATTACCCAGGATGCATCAGTCACTCTCATTTGCATAAAAATGCCGCTCTGGTCTATGTGTTCGCCTGTCATCTTACTTCCTGCTTCTGCTGTAATCAATGGTTGTAGTTTGTTGATCGATCAGTGATCAGTTGTATCTGTGTTCAATAAACGGATCGGTCTGATGAGACAAACTGACAAACTGTGGACGTTGTGTTTCAGAGTTGTGAACATCCCAGGGCTCCAGACTAACTGTTTTCACTAGGAGCACAGTGGCCCCTAACTTAAAATTTTAGGAGCGCAAGCAGAAAGTTTAGGGGCGCACACCGAAATCGACTTGCAAAGTAAATTTTAACATTTCCTCTAATTTTCACTGTTATTACTGATAATAAATACTTTGATAAATGCAGAAACTATAATGTTTTAAATTCACATTTTATTGTGCAACAGTTTAAATATTGAAAATATAAAGTTAATGTTTAGGCTACACTGACCAATAACAGAACAAGTAGACACACAACTTGTGGTAAACTCATCCTAGAACAGAGTTACTTCACTTTATTAAACTCATCCAACTGGTTCTTTCTGTAAATTCAGTCTTTGTCCAAATCTGCTCCAAACATTTAGTTTCTTCATCAGATTATTTCCCTCCTCCTCCTCCTTCCTGTTCGTCTTCACACAACTAGAATAAGACACGCCCCCTGGTGATGTCACACAACTAGAATAAGACACGCCCCCTGGTGATGTCACACAACTAGAATAAGACACGCCCCCTGGTGATGTCACCGTTCACAGGGAAGAACCAACTGTTTCTTGGTTATTTCTTGGTTACTTTGGTTCTGAACCGGTTGTTGTTTCAGTCTGAACGAGTCTTACTTCTTGTCAAAATGTCTTATTTCTTGTCAAAACTAATCTCTTTCCACTTAGAATAAGACTCATCACCTAAACATGAACTTGTTTTTAGATAATTTTCATTTGTTTCAAACAAATTTTCACTTGAAATAAGTAGAAAAATCTGCCAGTGAAAGCAAGTTTTTTGTGTAATAAGAAAGAAAAACTTGCTCCACTATCAGATTTTTCTACTTATTTCAAGTGAAAATCTGCTTGAAAGAAGTAAAAAGTGTCTAAAAACAAGCTGCTTTTTAGTGTGTCTTAATAATGAGATTTGTTTTGAGTAGAAATAAGACAAATATTCTTGGTGAGATTTAGAGTTTTTGCAGTATGTCCTCTCTGTCTGTCCTCAGTCTCACACAGACAGAAACCTCTGGGTCGTTTTCAGCCACAGTTTTATTTTAGTGATGTGAGTCTCGGTGTGAAACTGTCCCAGAGGACACTTCTCTGTTTCACGTCCTCTTCTGCTGGTTTCCACAGAGACCAGAACACCTGGACACCTGGACCACTAGACCAGTGGTTCTGAACTGGTGGGTCGGGACCCAAAAGTGGGTCTAGACCCGTTCTGGATGGGTCGCGGACAGCTGGTCAGAAAAGTAAATAATATTTAATGCACATCTGATGTTGGACATGTCTTTTATTTTGAAAAATAACTTATTTTGAAAGGCACACGAGACACGTGAACACATGCAGTTGTAATGCTCCTCCTCACTTTCTGATTATTTGCTCCATTTGCTCTGAATGCAAAGATATCAGTTTCTTATTAATGTGGCCTGATGCAGTGAATCTGGTTTTGTTTTGTGGGTCTTTGTTTTGTGCAATTTGATATTTATTCACTTTAGTGAACATGCTCTGAATGCAGAGATGCATTAGAAGTCAAATATATCGTTTTGTGGGTCTTTATTTTGTGCAGTTTGATGTTTTTTTATTCTCGTCCGTACATGCAGTTGTCATGGTAACTCCTCAGTTTCATTCATGTGCTCTGAAATGCACTTTGCTCAATAAAGAGCAGAATGAGTTTTTAAAGGCTTTAAAAAAAAATATATATATCTTGGTTTGAATTCTATAAAAGTGGGTCGTGACTTAATGACCATGGGACGATGTGGAGCCCAGAGTGAGACTAGTGGAGAACCGCTGATCTATAGGTCTTTATGTAGATTGTTTGCCTGTTTGTTCGTTTACATGTAAAATCAAAAACCAATAAAAAGTAAATGACAAAAAAAAAGAACAACAATGGAATAAAATATTGTACCACATAGAGTAGAACACAAACACACACTAACTGTTCCTAAATACATACATAATAAATAGTTATATTATAGTTAATATATAGTTACATATATATATGGTTTCCATGGTGATGTGTGTGTGTGTGTGTGTGTGTGTGTGTGTGTGTGTGTGTGTGTGTGTGTGTGTGTGTGTGTGTGTGTGTGTGTGTGTGTGTTTGCAGTGAAAACAGTTCGTTGGTTCAGAGGTTTCAAAGTCCAGAGAGAGTTTCAACAGGACGCAGACCGAGGACGGAGAAGAAGAGGACGGACGCTTCCAGCTGCTTTTGACTTCACAGGTACGACGACACGATTCAGCTGCTTCAAGAGGCTGTGTGTGTGTGTGTGTGTGTGTGTGTGTGTGTGTGGGTGTGTGTGTTAATAACTGCAGCAGATCAAACAGACGCTGACCTCTGACCTCTCTGAGGAGCCAATCACAGACCTGTATCTGACCAGAACCTCCTGGTTACAAACTTACACACTGTTATTTTTCATTTCATTTCATTTCAAACCTTTATTTATTCATGGAAACCAATTGAGAGCAGGCTCTCTTTTTCAGTGACGCCCTGATTACAGAGATAAAAAACAAAAACAACACAATTGTAAGCAACGCACACACTATGATCAACAAGTGTCAGAATCAGAGATACACTGAGCAGACACAAGGAGAACAGCATATACATTTACACATTTACTACATTTAGGGTCACAGCTTCATGGAAGACAAGTACATTCAGTGTAAAAGACAAAGTCTAAGAGACTTCTGAAGGACTCCACTGGAATAAACTGTTTCAGTTTGAGCGAATCCTGTCATTTATTCCACTTGTCCAGGGCAAAGAAGCTAAAAGCTTTCTTTCCTCCCTCAGTATTTACACGTGGAATATCTAACCTAATAAATGATGCTGAGTGGGTGGGGCTTGGTAGACTGAAGTCTAACAAAGATGTTAAGTAGGTTGGGAGCTTCCCAATCAATACTTTGTAAATAAACAAGAGGCAGTGTTGCTCTCTACGAGAAGTTATTAGTGAAAAAGTTTCCAAACTAATGTTCTTTCTGAACGGCAGAGACTTGCTGGTGAACCACAGTGGCTTTACCACAGGGTAAAATATATCAGTTTCATGCTCCACAGTGATTTGTAGACGTGGCAGCGTGAGTAGAAGAGTCCGAGTCGGTCTTTACTCGGTCTGATTCTTCTGATCCGTCTGTTTACATGTTGTATCAGAAGTGACGCAGATCTGAGTTCTGCTTTTACACCTGAAACTACCTGAAGATAAAGAGGAAATAGTGATTTGAGATTTATTAGGTCACGTTATAATAATAATAATACAGGAAGCTGAGTCAGAGTTTCTATTAGCACGTCACTGTTTACTAAGTAAACGTCTAGTTCTTTCAAAATAAAGTTAGTGAAGTGTCTGCGTGGAGTGAAACCTGTTGTCAGATTATCAGAGACATTGGACACAGATGTTTACAGATGTTTGTTTCTCTTGGTTTCTAATTAGTTCAGTTCAGGAAAACATGAAACCTGCTGCTTCTCTCTGTCACGCTCCCTCTCTACTCTCGTATCCATCTGCAGAATGAATGAGTGTTACATGAAAACCAGAACTAGTGAGGCAAGGCAAGGCAGTTTTATTTGTATAGCCCGTTTTTACAAACACTTTATCTCAAAGGGCTTTACATCCCATCATGGAAGGAGGAAGCTTCTGGTAGGCAAGGGAGGCAGGGAGAGCAGACCAGCTTAATGGGAGGACTGGATGGCAGACTGGTTCATAGGAAGAGAGGACAGACCAGCTTAATGGGAGGACTGGATGGCAGACTGGTTCATAGGAAGGGAGGACAGACCAGCTTAATGGGAGGACTGGATGGCAGACTGGTTCATGGGAAGAGAGGACAGACCAGCTTAATGGGAGGACTGGATGGCAGACTGGTTCATAGGAAGGGAGGACAGACCAGCTTAATGGGAGGACTGGATGGCAGACTGGTTCATAGGAAGGGAGGACAGACCAGCTTAATGGGAGGACTGGATGGCAGACTGGTTCATGGGAAGAGAGGGCAGACCAGCTTAATGGGAGGACTGGATGGCAGACTGGTTCATAGGAAGAGAGGACAGACCAGCTTAATGGGAGGACTGGATGGCAGACTGGTTCATAGGAAGAGAGAGCAGACCAGCTTAATGGGAGGACTGGATGGCAGACTGGTTCATAGGGAGAGAGGACAGACCAGCTTAATGGGAGGACTGGATGGCAGACTGGTTCATAGGAAGAGAGGACAGACCAGCTTAATGGGAGGACTGGATGGCAGACTGGTTCATGGGAAGGTGGGCAGACCAGCTTAATGGGAGGACTGGATGGCAGACTGGTTCAGAGCTACCTGAACCAGCCCTAACTAAAAGCCCTGTCATAAAGGAAGGTCTTAAGCCTAGACTTAAATGTAGTTAGAGTGTCTGCCTCTTTGACCCACGGAGAGGAAAACAACCAGTGTAATAACTCCTGTGACAGTGACCACATCTGGAGATCAATACAACTGATTCTCTGTCCTCATCTCGTCTCTCTGAAGGTTCATCATGGACGCCATCAGGACTCAGCTGACACAGGTGAGTCTGGCCCCGCCCCCTGTGACCTGTTACCATGGTGATGGCCCCTCCCCCTGTGACCTGTTACCATGGTGACGGCCCCTCTCCCCCCTCCCTCTCTCAGGCCGCAGCAGAGGAGGAGGAAGAGGAGGAGGAAGTGGGCGGAGCTACGAGGGAGGTGATGACGTTTGTGACATCAGAGGGCGACGAGGAGGAGACGGGGGCGGGGCTTATCGATGACATCACAGCCCTGGTGCTGAGGAGAAACCATGGTTACCGCAGAGCTGGGACGCTGCTGTGTGTGTGTGGACTCGTTATCTTCACCACCGGTAACACACACACACATACAGACACACACACACACACACACACACACACACACACACACACACACACACACACACACACACACACACACACACACAGACTCAGGTTGATCATGTGAACAGAGGGGGCGTGTCCTGTCTCTGCAGCGTTCCTATTGGCCTACGCTGTGTTCGGGGGGCGGGGCCTCTGCTCCCCGGATGGAGAGGGGGCGGAGCCTGAGAGCCCGGGGGGCGGAGCTACATCACCTGCAGAGGGGGGGGCGGAGCTTTACCTGGGGGAGCTGAGAGACATGATGAAGACGCTGCTGCAGGAGGAGGACGTCTACCGCACCGTCAGGTTACAACCACAACATAACACACATACAAACTAATAATAATCATATATACCTATACATACAAGCTCTGGAAAAAATGAAGACACTTCAAACTGTGTCCTCTGGTTTTACTCTTCATAGCTGTGTGTTTGAGTAAAATGAACACTTTGGTTTCATTCTATAACCTACTGACAACATTTCTCCCAAATTGGAAATAAAAATATTGTCATTTAGAGCATTTATTTATTTGCAGAAAATGGCAACTGGTCAAAATAACAAAAAGATTCTGGTGTTTTCAGACCTTAGGCTACCGTATAATGCAAAGAAAACACTTAGGAAGAGTTTAGAAATCAACATTGGTGGGATAATCCCAATTTTTAATCGCAGCAGTGTTTTTATTTATTTATTTATTTATAATCTTTCTTCCTCATTAAATCTGATTAGGTTCAGGTGAGCAGCTCAGTAGAGTGAGGTGCTGGTGTTGGAGTTCAATAGACACTGGAATCAATGGCTGCCACATGTAGAGAAGCTGGTTTATTAAGTAGTAGTAGTGGTCCCTTTAGTTTTTACAGAGCTGTATATGGTAACACTTTACACTAAGGTACACAAAATTAGAGTAGTTAATGAGTAACTAATGAGTAACTAATGAGGAACTAATGAGTAGTTACTGAGGAACTAAGCTACACAAAATTACAGTAGTTACTGAGGAACTAAGCTACACAAAATTACAGTAGTTACTGAGGAACTACTGATTAATTAACTATTAGTTAATGGTCAGTTCTTCAGGAACCCCTGATCAAATTTCAGAGGAGTAGTTACTGAGGAACTAATGAGTAGTTGGTTAGGGAACTGAGATACACAAAATTAGAGTAGTTACTGAGGAACTAATGATTAATTAACTATTAGTTAATGGTCAGTTCTTCAGGAACCGCTGATCAAATTTCAGAGGAGTAGTTACTGAGGAACTAATGAGGAACTATTAATGATCAGTTCTTCATTAACTCATGATCAAATTTCATAGAAAGTTAATCACAACTTGATGATTAGTGAACTAGTTACTTCATCAGTACAGAATCATTACTCAGTAACATGTCCAGTAGTTAACCTTTATGACCTAAAGTGACACATAATGAGTGGTTTTTCATTTCTTCATCTTCATCTTTACATTAGTAGTTCCTTAAAAAATCACAGACAGCAGGATTCTTTAGAAGATTTTATTCATTAATTTCAGACCACATACACATCAATATGACCATCCATGTTGCCTTCGAAATAAATATGATAGTTTGTCACATGTTTGGTAGGCTAAATGAATGTATCATGGGGCTGTGTAGTACTGTATACTGATCAAACCGTGGTTCACAGTAAAGGTGTTTGAGTAGTTATTTACTATGAAACAAATTTGGAATGAATGAGGAACTCACTATTAGTTAATGGTGAGTTCTTCAGTAACTCCTAATCAAATTACTGAGGAACTAACTATTAATTAATCATTAGTTACCCTTTTTGTGTACCTTAAGGTAAAGTGAGACATCAAAATGAGTAGGTAATGAGTACTGAATCATTAGTTACCCTTTTTGTGTACCTTATAGTAAAGTGAGACATCAAAATGAGTAGGTAATGAGTACTGAATCATTACTGAATCATTAGTTACCCTTTTCGTGTACCTTATAGTAAAGTGAGACATCAAAATGACTAGGTAATGAGTACTGAATCATTACTGAATCATTAGTTACCCTTTTTGTGTACCTTATAGTAAAGTGAGACATCAATATGAGTAGGTAATAAGTACTGAATCATTACCTAGTCATTAGTTACTATTTTTGTGTAAGGTACACAAACATTACAGTAGTTACTGATGAACTAATGAAGAACCAAAATAATCATTTGCCTCTATGTGCACCAAAATAACTTTTGTCTTCACGGGCACCAAAATAAGATTTTACCTGCACAGGTACACCAAAATAACATTTTTTTTATGTCCACACACAAGAAAATATGATAGAATGTTAAAAAAAAATAAAAATAAAAAGAGAAAGAAAAGAAAAGAAAAACCATTGTAGCTTTCTTGTTTTAATAATAGCCTAATAAAAAATAACAAGTGTGTAGCGTCCCCAGCTAAATGATGGTCACAAATGATGAAACTGATGGTTCACATTCCTTCATTCCATGGACCGTATTCAGTTGCAGACACACCGTAAGAGCTATGAGAAGAAAATAAAATACAGTTACCTTTCCTTTTACATAAATGAAATTATTTTTAACTGCTTTTATCACATAAACAATCATGTAAGTTGACTCCCTTTTTATCTATTTAATCAAAAGACAATATCCAAATGGAGTGCTGTATTACCATGAAATAAATATTTTTAACCGTTTGTTTTTAATCCAATAAACTGTTTTTAACCTTACCAGACCTCACATCAAACAGACAAAACAGTCCTGTTGCATTAATAAAACAATCAACGAGTTAGCTTAGCTTCATCTCACTTCAATGTATTGAAGTGAGATGGAGCTAAACTAAGCTAACTAAGCCGAGCTGGCCAATGCTAATAGCTACCGCTAACCACAACATGTTCCATACATGAGACTATCAACGGCGACCAAACTCGAGCCGGACATAAATATAACATGAAAAGGTACAAAAACAAACCTTGTGCCCCTTATTAGCCAGGTGCTAGGGCGTTTCATGTAAGTTAGGCACACTTTTAGCATTGAAGACACTCTGGCCTTGCAGACACACTGCCGGTAAAATCCGTAGCACCGGAAGTTTATGAGGTCTCGGCGAGACGCTTTCAAAATAAAAGCACTGAATATAACGTCGGCTTAATATATAAGAAATAAAGCCCTGACCTTGACTAATGTTCAGAAACTAAATAAATAAACATAATAACAACAAATGAAGTAATGTTCTTATCATATTAAAGGTCATTTACAAAGTGTCATTTGTCTTTTATTTTGGAAACGAGATCATCATTTCCTGTGCACCTTTACTGTGAGGAGCAGTGAATTCACTTGGCACAAGAGAAGCAATTGACCATGCCACAAGAGAAGCAATGGACCATGCAGGGAAAAGCAAAAGAAGGAAAATCCCATTTCGACGATATCTCGAGGATGAGTGTGTGACCGTACAGTGATATTTTAATGGTATCTGTCTTTTTTTTTTTTTTGGAAGATGTGTAAGATGACTCCTCAAATTTTACTATGCTAACTTTCTCCAAAGTGACCTAGCATAGCATCGATGCTATGGTCGGTTAACAGAATGTAGCATTGATGCTACACTTGCACACGTTGTACAAAACATTAAATAACCTGTTAACTGCATCATCGTGGGATTCTTTGCTTTCCGAGGGTCCTTGAATGGTGCCTCTATGAAAGTATGCTCAAGTGTTGCATTGATGCTAGCTCGGTTTAGCTCTGTTCCCTTACCATGTGGTTACATGATGCATATCGTCCCTTGTTGTCATAGAGGCACCATTAAAAAAATCCAGTGATTCAGATGCTGTTCACAACTCGTCTCTATCATATACGGTTCATAAGTTATTAAATATTTTGACAAAAATGTGCAACCGCAGCATCAATGCTATGCTCGGTTTAGCTTCTCTTCCTGTGTCACGTGTTGTCGTAGAGGCACCATTCAAGGACCCTCGGAAAGCGGATAACCCCCCGATTCAGATGCTGTTCACAGCTCGTCTCTATCATAAACGGTTCATAAGTTATTTAATGTTTTGTAAAACATGTGCAAGCGTAGCATCAATGTAACGTTCGGTTAACCAAACTACGGTCGGTTTTAGAGGGCTAAATTCACTTTGGACAAAGTTATCTTACAGTAAATTTGAGGAGCAATCTTTCCGAATTTGTATATATTAAAAAAAAAGAGAGAGATACCATTAAAATGTACTTATACTGTACGGTCACATCCTCATCCTCGAGATATAGAACGTCTCTGATATAGTTGAGATGGGAGCTTCTGCTCTTCCTTGCTCTGTCCATTACTTCTCTCATCGTCGTCAAATGAATTCACTGCTCCTCACAGTAGCTGCACAGGTGAGCCACCGGAATTGAAGATCTTGTTTCCAAAATAAAAGACAAATGACTTTTTTTTTTTAAGCAAGTAAGTTACAAAGGTTTTTGTTGTTGTTTTACATTCTATGTCATTTTGGTGCACATGGAGGCAAATGATTATTTTGGTTCCTCATTAGTTCATCAGTAACTACTGTAATGTTTGTGTACCTTACACAAAAATAGTAACTAATGATTCAGTAATGATTCAGTACTTATTACCTACTCATTTTGATGTCTCACTTTACTATAAGGTACACAAAAAGAGTAACTCATGATTCAGTAATGATTCAGTACTCATTACCTAGTCATTTTGATGTCTCACTTTACTATAAGGTACACAAAAAGGGTAACTAATGATTCAGTACTCATTACCTACTCAATTTGATTTCTCACTTTACTATAAGGTACACAAAAAGGGTAACTAATGACTAAGTAATGATTCAGTACTCATTACCTACTCATTTTGATGTCTCACTTTACCTTAAGGTACACAAAAAGGGTAACTAATGATTAAGTAATAGTTAGTTCCTCAGTAATTTGATTAGGAGTTACTGAATAACTCACCATTAACTAATAGTGAGTTCCTCATTCATTCCAAATTTGTTTCATAGTAAATAACTACTCTAAATTTTGTGCACCTCAAACAACTTTACTGTGAACCACGGTGTGATCAGTATACAGTACTACACAGCCCCATGATACATTCATTTAGCCTACCAAACATGTGACAAACTATCATATTTATTTCGAAGGCAACATGGATGGTCATATTGATGTGTATGTGGTCTGAAATTAATGAATAAAATCTTCTAAAGAATCCTGCTGTCTGTGATTTTTTAAGGAACTACTAATGTAAAGATGAAGATGAAGAAATGAAAAACCACTCATTATGTGTCACTTTAGGTCATAAAGGTTAACTACTGGACATGTTACTGAGTAATGATTCTGTACTGATGAAGTAACTAGTTCACTTATCATCAAGTTGTGATTAACTTTCTATGAAATTTGATCATGAGTTAATGAAGAACTGATCATTAATAGTTCCTCATTAGTTCCTCAGTAACTACTCCTCTGAAATTTGATCAGCGGTTCCTGAAGAACTGACCATTAACTAATAGTTAGTTAATCATTAGTTCCTCAGTAACTACTCTAATTTTGTGTATCTCAGTTCCCTAACTAACTACTCATTAGTTCCTCAGTAACTACTCCTCTGAAATTTGATCAGGGGTTCCTGAAGAACTGACCATTAACTAATAGTTAATTAATCAGTAGTTCCTCAGTAACTACTGTAATTTTGTGTAGCTTAGTTCCTCAGTAACTACTGTAATTTTGTGTAGCTTAGTTCCTCACTAACTACTCATTAGTTCCTCATTAGTTACTCATTAGTTACTCATTAACTACTCTAATTTTGTGTACCTTAGTGTAAAGTGTTACCCTGTATATGTATATATTCATGTCCTGACCCGTTTCTGGTTGTAGTTCGAGTGTATTTATATATATATATATATTTATATATATATTTATATCTTTAGCCGTGTGAGCAGGGCGTCTCACCCTCCTGGTTCTGCTGAGGGAACGTCTTTGGCCTCGGAGGTTCTGGCTCGGTTCTCTAAGCTGAAGATGGACCACACCTGGACCGAGTCTCTGTTCGCCACGCTGCAGTTCCCCCACAGGTAGGACCACCACAGGCCCCGCCCCCTTCATAGATACAGGCCCCGCCCCTTCTCACATACAGGCCCCGCCCCCTCCACGGCAGCGCTGCTCTGTGATTGGAGGAGGAGGGTGGAGTCACATAGAGCACTGTAAAAGAGAGTAAGGACACCACCATTGACTCCCGTGGTAAGGGTTTAAGGGTTTAAGGGTTTTGCCCCCCTAGTGGCAGGATATGGGTATTGCAAAAGCGCCCAGAAAACCCATTCACTCCAATGTATGTGTGTTGCCCACTTGCTGCTAAATTGATGAAAACGGCCGTGTTTTTGTTTTTAGGTGTCTTGGTCATATCAAATTATACTTATCATTTCTTTATTATAATGTGTGTGTTGCAGGTCGGTGCGTAGCTCTGTGTCTCTGCTGGACGCCTCTGGTTCGGTTCTGGAGCAGATCTTCGTCCCTCCGTCAGACTTCTGTCCGTACAGCGCCACGGGAACGACCACGGTGAGACCTCAACTCAACTCAACTCAACTCAACTCAACTCAACTTTATTTATAAAGCACTTTAAGAGCAGCCTCAGCTGGAACAAAGTGCTGTACACAAGTAAAAATAGAACATAATAAAAACAATGTAGAAACAGTAAAAACATAAGACATAAAAACAATATAGACACTAAAAACAATAATAATGTTGAAACAATAAAACACTAAAACAGAGATAGAGTCTCATGCTGGGTTGAAAGCCAAGGAATAAAAATGGGTTTTAAGACGAGTTTTACAAATGGACAGTGAGGGAGCTTGTCTTATGTACAAAGGGAGTGGAAAAGGCTCAGTCCCCTCGGAGCTTCTGCTTAGACCTCGGTACCTCCAGGAGCAGCAGATCAGCTGACCTGAGGCACCGAGCTGGAGTGTAAGGATGGAGCAGCTCAGAGAGGTGAGGCGGGGCGAGATCATTTAAAGATTTAAAAACAAATAAAAGAATCTTAAAATGAACTCTAAAGTGCAGAGGCAGCCAGTGGAGGGAGGCCAGGATGGGAGTGATGTGCTCCCTCTTGCGTGTTCCAGTTAAAAGGCAGCAGCAGCGTTTTGCACCAACTGGAGACGTGTGAGGGACGACTGGCTGACTCCAAAGTAAAGTGCGTTACAGTAATCCAGCCGACTGTTTCAAAGTGCTGATGTGCAAGAAAGGGCTTCACCTTTGCCAGCTGTCTGAGGTGAAAGAAGCTGGACTTGACTGTTGACAATTTAAAATCACTGTCCATCTTAAAACCCAAGTTTGTGACCGTTGGCTTCATATAGTGTGTGTGCCAAGGGGCCCAAGCACACCTGCAAACTGGTCACCTTTTGGCTACAGTTACCTTTTTTATGTCAACCAGGGTAGTAGAAGTGAATGGAAGAGGGTTTTAGTTTTGTATGTTGTCACCTTTTTCACTACTCCAGAGTTTGTAGGTCTGCCAAGTCAACGGGGGGGTGCACACAAGAGCCACTGGGGCCAAAAACCATCGCTTCAGTTTTTTTGTTGGTTGACCTGGCCCCTCCTCCTCCTCCTCCTGTCACCATGGCAACCAGGTAACGTCTCACCTGTCCCCTCTCTCTCTCTCCGTGGTCAGGGGGGCGTGGTCTACGCCAACTACGGGCGTCCCGAGGACTTCAGCTGGCTCAGCAGCGTGGGCGTGTCCGTGATTGGCCGCCTGGTGGTGATGCGCGTGGGGGGCGGGGTCAGCTTCGCCGAGAAGGTCTGGTTGGCCGAGAGGAGCGGAGGGGGCGGAGCCTTGATCTACCCCGACCCTGCAGACCTGCCCCAGGACCCCCGCCGCCTGGGGCTGAACACACACACCGCTGTGTCCGAGCACGTAATACACACTCACACTCCGAGCACGTAATACACACACACACCGCTGTGTCTGAGCACGTAATACACACTCACACTCCGAGCACGTAATACACACACACACCGCTGTGTCTGAGCACGTAATACACACTCACACTCCGAGCACGTAATACACACTCACACTGCTGTGTCTGAGCACGTAATACACACACACTGAGATACACACTGAGATACACACTGAGATACACACTAACCCTTTAGACCCCGCCCACAAGCTCATCGATTGGCTCTGCCGTTTCTTGCTAACGTGTGATTGGCCGTTCCTGCTGTCACTCAGACAGACAGACAGGACAGATGCTCATTAATCTGATTTTTTTGCACCACAAGTTACTGTATCACACTAAAATCCAAGATGGCGCCGTTCATTTGGGATCATCCCTATGTTCCCCGCTGTGTTTGTGACCGGGGGAAAACATAGGACCCTTCTTTAGAAAAAGGGTTCTATCCACCACTTTATTTTCCCATGATCCATTGCGTCACACCACAACGGAAGTCGGTTTTCAACCCCGTAGTAGCATTCTAGCGAGCGGCTAACTGGTAGCGTTAGCGGCTAACTGGTAGCGTTAGCCACCGGTGTAGGCACCAAATGTGGGGGCTCCGGGCTGCCAAAACCGCCCTGACTAATCTGATGTTTGTCTGGTCTACAAAACGAATTACCGAACAAACACCACCACCTCTGTGTGCACGCCTCTGCAACTAGTCATGGTTATCGTAGCCATTAGCTTTGCTGCTGCTGACAGCTAACAGCAGCAGCAAACTAACATCGTCGTCAGCTGTTAAAACCCTCCCGTTGTCGGACCAGTGTCGGATACGACATGAAACTACTCCAGTTAGCTCAGTCATGTTGTAACAAAGATATCTGCTGGAAAAAAATTTGTTTTCATGGGCTGTTTATTGAGTTATTTAAGACACTGCTAACGGCTAACGGTTGGCCCAGCTAACGTTAATCTAAAATGTAATGAATGGAGTGTCATGGCGACACCCAGCGTCGTTCTCCGGAATGTGGTGGATAGGGTCCTTTTTCCCCAGAAGGACCCGGGGAACATGCAATTTTTGGTCCCATACCTGGAAGTGGAGTTGTGACTTTGCAGAGTTTCCCATTGTCCCATTGGTTGGGTTTAGGCAATGAAGAAAGAAGTTGGTTAAGTTTAGTAAAAAGACCAGGTAGAGGCTAGACAGGCCAGATAGAGAGAGAGAGAGTCCAGATAAGTAGAGAGAGTCCATCGACCAGCAACATAGGTACGCGCCCGTTCAAATGCTGTAGTAGGAGCACAAAACAGACTCCCCCAAACCAATGGGTGACGTCATGGTGCTACATCCATTCTTTATACAGTCTATGGTCACTCCTCTCTCTCTAACCCCCTCTTTCCCCCCCCTGCCCCCCCCCCCCCCCCAGGTCCACCTGGGGTCAGGTGACCCCTTCACTCCAGGGTTCCCATCCTTCAACCACACCCAGTTTCCTCCCATCCAGTCGTCTGGTCTTCCTCTCATCCCTGCTCTGCCCATCACCGCCTCCACCGCCGCCAAGCTGCTCAGGTAACAACCCCCCCCCCCCCAGGTAACCCCCCCCACTGCAGCCGCCAAGCTGCTCAGGTAACAACCCCCCCTTTTCCCCCTGCTGTTAAACCGGTCTGCTCTCTCTTCCTATGAACCAGTCTGCCATCCAGTCCTCCCATTAAGCTGGTCTGTCCTCTATGAACCAGTCTGCCATCCAGTCCTCCCATTAAGCTGGTCTGCTCTCTCTTCCTATGAACCAGTCTGCCATCCAGTCCTCCCATTAAGCTGGTCTGCTCTCTCTTCCTATGAACCAGTCTGCCATCCAGTCCTCCCATTAAGCTGGTCTGTCCTCTCTTCCTATGAACCAGTCTGCCATCCAGTCCTCCCATTAAGCTGGTCTGTCCTCTCTTCCTATGAACCAGTCTGCCATCCAGTCCTCCCATTAAGCTGGTCTGTCCTCTCTTCCTATGAACCAGTCTGCCATCCAGTCCTCCCATTAAGCTGGTCTGCCCTCCCTTCCCATGAACCAGTCTGCCATCCAGTCCTCCCATTAAGCTGGTCTGTCCTCTCTTCCCATGAACCAGTCTGCCATCCAGTCCTCCCATTAAGCTGGTCTGTCCTCTCTTCCCATGAACCAGTCTGCCATCCAGTCCTCCCATTAAGCTGGTCTGCCCTCCCTTCCTATGAACCAGTCTGCCATCCAGTCCTCCCATTAAGCTGGTCTGTCCTCTCTTCCCATGAACCAGTCTGCCATCCAGTCCTCCCATTAAGCTGGTCTGCCCTCTCTTCCTATGAACCAGTCTGCCATCCAGTCCTCCCATTAAGCTGGTCTGCCCTCTCTTCCTATGAACCAGTCTGCCATCCAGTCCTCCCATTAAGCTGGTCTGTCCTCCCTTCCCATGAACCAGTCTGCCATCCAGTCCTCCATTAAGCTGGTCTGCCCTCTCTTCCTATGAACCAGTCTGCCATCCAGTCCTCCCATTAAGCTGGTCTGCCCTCTCTTCCCATGAACCAGTCTGCCATCCAGTCCTCCCATTAAGCTGGTCTGCTCTCTCTTCCTATGAACCAGTCTGCCATCCAGTCCTCCCATTAAGCTGGTCTGCTCTCCCTGTCTCCCTTGCCTACCAGAAGTTTCCTCCTTCAGCTGTTGTTAACATTTCCATGTTTCTCACATTCTCTGTTATAAACTGTTTTCTTGTCTGTAACAACATCTCTGTCCCGTCTGTCCGTCCTGGGTGAGGGATCCCTCCTCTGTTGCTCACCCTGAGCTTTCTCCTGGTTTTCCCTGTTAAAAGGGTTTTCCATGGAGTTTTTCCTCAGTGGATGTGAGGGTCTAAGGACAGAGGATGTTGTTATGATGGGATGTAAAGCCCTTTGAGACAAACTGTTGGTAAAAACGGGCTATACTAATAAAATTGCCTTGCCATCAGCCCACCTGCTCAGCTGAGGGTTAGAGTCCGTTTTACTTCTGGTTCTGGTCCAGTTCCTCCTGAAGCTGCTGCTTGAACACACAGTCCCCCCCCCGTCTCAGCCAGGTGTTCACCCCCCCCCCCCCCCCTCTTGTCTCAGCCAGGTGTCGGGCCGGCCCTGCCCCCCCCCCTGGAGAGGACGCCTCCCCTACGTGTCCTGTGTGGTGGGGCCTCAGCTCAGCGCCGGCCGACAGGTCAGACTCTCCGTCCACAACGTGATGACTCCGGTGCTGCTGAACAACGTCTTCTCCTCCCTGGAGGGGCGGGTGGAGCCAGGTGCTACTACACCTATCTAACTACACACCTAACTACACACCTAAACACCTGTTACCACCTGTCACCTGTTCATTTCATTTCATTTATTGGATCTCCATTAGCACCAGCACATTAGCATTAGCACTATTCTTCCTTCCAAACATTAAGTCGGAATTGACTATTATATTCTTCCAAGTCCATCAAGGAAAAAGTACAACAAAAACAATCATACAGTAGACGCAGACATACGTATAACACAAGACACAATACACCACTTGTACAATACAATTAAGAATCAGTAAATATACACATACAAGGGGAAAGCAATATAGCAAAACATACAAACACCAAAATAGTAATCTCACAGGGCAGGGAAGAGAACAGGCACTATATTATATAGCATTATACCAACTACTGCAGCTGCAACATTAGAAGAAACTGTTTGAGCAAGAATTTATACCTCTCACACAATATAAAGTGGCAACGAATTCCACTCTAGGATGGCTGACAGATTTCTTCATCACATTTTTTTTATTTTTTATTTATTTAAGGAGGACAGTGCATATTAATAAAACATAACTGTAAAGGTGCCAGTGTTAGCCAAAGGCTAGTTTTCAACTGTAGTCCTCCTGGCGAGGTGTTAAAAGCCATTAAAATGAACAACAAGGACATAGGGAACATAATTCTTACAAACAGGAAACACAGGAAATCAGCACACAAAATAGAACGTATCCAAACAGAAACCAACAGACAATAAAACTACAAAAAGAGACAATTAAAGGGACAACGAGGAGTTTTGTTAAAGCAAAGTGTTTTCACACTACATTTATGAGCCTCCGCACCGTGAAATTCTTTGACCGGTGCAAGACAGACTCATGTTTTCATTCATCAAGAATTAAAGTCAGAGGTTGGAAGACGATCACATACCGTCGTAGTTCCCACCATAAACGGAGATTCGGCGGCGTTATTCTCATGACTCGCCACGAAACCGAAAGTAAAGAAACGCTGGTCGGCTCGCCCAGCATTTCCACCACCACTAATAATAACAAAATAACCATAGAGACAAAACCATAGATTTATCTAAAATGGACCATTAACAAGTGGTAACGTAGATTCATCCACATTAATATCAGACTTTTTTTTATTGTCGCAGAATTTTTGGTTCTGCCGCTGGAGAAACTCCTCGTTGTCCCTTTAACATGACACTACTAAAAACAAAAACAACATTAGTGTTCGCTTTAGGCAAAGTAAACCTCCCTTCTATAGCATGTCTTGTCGGATAATTATGTTGAGTCCACTGATGTGAGAACAAACAATACTCTCTGCCCCCCCCTCAGACCAGTATGTGATCCTGGGGGCTCAGAGAGACGCTCTGGGTCCTGGAGCGGTGAAGTCTGGAGTGGGGACGGCCATCCTGCTGGAGCTGGCCCGCACCTTCTCCTCCATGGTGGCCAGAGGTTAGTGATGTCATACTCCAATACACACAGGAAGCTTCACTTTACATTCAGACTAACTAATGCTACTGATACAGCTGTTAGATTTCATCAATGAGACCAACATTTATCTCCTAGAAATAATTTAACCAGACGGTGGTAAACCTCTAAAAACCTGCGGGTAAGTTAATTAGCGATGGTTTTCTCCCCCGGGATGAGGACGGAGGTTGGCCGGCCGAGCAGAGCAAACTTCTAAACAGCCGTCGTTTGGATCAACGGGCCGTAGATTTGGGATCTAAACAGTTACTTTATATACTTTAAAAAATATTAAAACTTAATAAAGTTACAGAATAACAGCGCTAGAGCGGGAAATAAAACAGCTTTTAGCCTGTTTTACAGCTACTGCTACCGGTTGCTGTGAAATGCATTCTTGGAAACTTGTATACTGTTACTGCGGTGTGAACGGTGTCGGTCTGCTGAAGTAGTATACTGAATACTACATTCAGTATGCAGTATACAGTACATACTAACGCAGTATGTAGTAGGCAGTACGGTAGTATGCTGCTTATTTCAATTTCAATTTCAGTTTACTTAGGATAGCCCCTTGAGATGCAGCATCTCGTTTTTGAGGGGGTCCCACATACAAAAATAACACAAGGACATACTACTACAATGATACACAACAGACACAAAGCACACTGCTCTCCCACTTCAACAGCCCCCACCCACCCACCCTATCCCAGGCTCACAAGAAGTTGGATTACAAATACATACTGTATATGCACGCATACCTGTAAATGTAAGTGCTCACATACACATAACCAAATACACATAGCAATACAACATCATACTCACAATGCAACAATGCAACATCAGGAGCAACAGAGTGCCACTGCATCAGAAACATGAGCAGCTTGTTCTTAAGTGGGAAAATAAATGTGTTCTAAAGATATAGAAGGAGGTGATGGACTTTAACACGGAAGGTAGATTGTTCCAATCGGATGGAGCTTTGTACTTGAATGAACTGCGGCCTATTTCTTTGTGAACTTTAGGCACTGTGAAAAATTAATTTGCCATATGTCTAAGAGGGTAAGGAGATGTATAAAGGACCAGTAACTGTTTTAAGATTTGAATACATCCAGCAACATCTCTGTCCTCAGGCTTCAGTCCCCGGAGGAGTCTGCTGTTCGTCAGCTGGGACGCTGGAGACTTTGGGAACGTGGGGGCGACCGAGTGGCTGGAGGTTCGTCCAATCAGAGAGCAGCAGCAGCAGCAGCAGACACCACCGGCTGACCTCTGACCTCTGACCTCTGAGCTCTGTCTCCGTCTCCCAGGGTTACCTGTCCATGCTGCACCTGAAGGCTGTGGCCTACTTCAGTCTGGACCAGGCTGTGATGGGTCAGTCCCCCCAGATACACCTGTCCTCTCTGTCTCTGTCTTCACCTGTCTGACTGTGTCTCTGTTGCCTAGGTGACGACGTCCTGTCGGCCTACACCAGTCCTCTGCTGGTCGACCTGCTGGATGCTGCTATTAGACAGGTAAACAGGAGAACAGGAGAACAGGTAAACAGGTGAACAGGTGAACACTGCAAAGGCAAAGTGCATCTGTATCTGTAAAAATGCTGAGAAAAACAGCTTTTTGTGTTTCTCATTGTCAGGTTTAAGCATCAAATGATGAATAACTACCAAGTCTATAACTGATTAGATAAAGGTGGACTGAATTAAATGTATTTTGTAGTTCGTCTTTCTGACCAATTTTGACCGTTTTATGGCAGATACTGCACTTTGCCTTGGTTTTAGCTACAGATAGGCTACGGCACTTTTGCCTTGGTTTCACAGTGCTTTTTTGGATGGACAGCAAAATAAAAAGCCCAATAACTCTGGACATTTTAGCAGTACCAATATCAAATTCTACCAGATTGAAGAGAATATGCCTTTACACTTTTGCTTGGTCAAAAAAAAAAAAAAATTGAAAAAATGCAGATACTGCACTTTGCCTTTGTCGGGCAGAACAGTTCCTCTGCTGACGAGTGCTGATGAGTTTCCTGTTTCAGGTGGAGCATCCGAAACATGCAGGTCAGACCATCTACAGCCAGGCAGAGAGGGAGGGGGGCAGCTGGAGGATGTGAGCACGCACACACACACACTTAGACATACACACACACACACACACACACACACACACACACACACTGTGATGATGTCACTGTGATGATGTCACCTCCTCCTCCTCCTCCTCAGCATGAAGCCTCTGTACCTGAACAGTGGAGCGTACAGTTTCACCGCCTTCGCAGGAGTTCCCGCCATGGAGCTGAGATTCACCGAGGTCTCACACACACACACACACACACACACACACACACACATAGACACACACACACACACTCACACAAACTGGGTTTCCATCCAAATGTATCGAATTTAAAAGCGGATTTTGTGAAATGCGCAAAAAGCAAATGCAAATTGATGCCCGTTTCCATTCGTTATTGTTTTGAGATTATTGGGAGAGGAGTGGTGCGCCGTGAGTGGTGCGCCGTGAGATTACGTCATAAGAGAGCGTGACAACAGTTGACACTCAGCTGACACTCAACATCATGGACAATTTACTTACTTTCCAGACCAGACGCACCTGTATAAGCTGCACCAGCTACATTTTAAAAGAAAATACTGTACATACATAGGCTGCACTTGAATCTAAGATGCAGGTTTTCATGTTGTAACATGAGATATTTACACAGAAAGACAGTAGAGACTGTGACAGTCTGTTCTGGTTACGCTCCTCTCCTCCATGTGCATCTGTTTACAACGAAGCCGGTGAAAAATCAATAACTGGAGCGGTGGAAAACGTTACATAACATATACGATGTTACGGCGTGTGATTGTGTCGTCTTAACCGTCATAAACACAAGATTATGGGTTACGGAGCGCGTTTGTGTTGCGGTGCAGCAGAGGAGAGCTGGGACACCGGGGCGTCGCTGGGTGAAGTCCAGCAGCTTCACCCACAAACTCTGCCTCAATTCACATCATTTGTTTCCATAACAAAAAGTCGCATTTTCCTTTTATCGATACGCTGACAAATCCACCCCCCCAAAGCATAAAAACTTTTACGCGCATTTAACAAATAGCCTTTATTGTCATTGCAACAAACAAGTGCAATGAAATTTGTGGTCCCACATCCATTCCAGGGCTAAAACAGACTAAAACAAGCTAAAAAGGACAACCTCAATGACACACATGTATACTCACACAAGAAAAAAATAAATAAGTAAGTCATCCAGTTATTAAAAATCAGTACAATAATAAAACCTGTAGGAATAAATAGATATTGCACAATAACATTAAGAAAGTGCTGTTTGGTGCAGTGGTGCAGGGTTGCAGGGTTATTTATTTGCATTTACTGCCTTTTTTCGAATTTCCGGCGTTTCCATCCAAGTATTTATTCACAATTTTTGAAATTGCTCCCTCCTCCATTTAGTGTGTGTGTGTGTGTGTGTCCCGTAGGAGCGTCCGTACCCCTTCGTCAACACGCCGCTGGACAGCGCGACGCGGCTGCAGCAGGTGCTAGCGGGGCGACTGGGCGCCGCGGGGCGGAGCCTAGCGGCGCTGGTGGGCGACATGGTGCTGCGACTGGCCCACGACCGCATTCTGCCACTACGCATCACCTCCTACGCCCACACGGTGCTGCAGTTCAGCGCCGAGCTCAACCGCCACTCTGCAGAGCTGCAGGTAGGAAAGTTCCTCTAAAGGTTCCTCTAAAGGTTCCTCTAAAGCAGGGGTGCTCACACTTTTTCAGCCTGAGAGCTACTTTTAAAGTGACCAAGTCAAAATGATCTACCAACATTATTAATGATTCACGTTTATTTATAAAGGCTACTATATGAACATACACATAACACTTGTTATACAATATGTCGGTGTGGCCTACCTTTCATAACTGAGCCAGCCTCTCAACCTGCCGCCTCTCTCGCTTGAGGAAAAAAAAAAAAAAAAACTTTTTTTTTTTTTTCTGTTAGTGGGAAACACTGATCAAGGTGTGCGTACGCACAACTCTCCGCAATATTCCATTGATAAATCACACCGGACCCAAGAATGGTGCGGACATGAACACACCTCATATTCCACCCCCAGAATGCCTCAGCACAACCATATATGGTCAGCACGTGCATAATTAAGTAGCCATGTGTTCCTCTAAAGCAGGGGTCCCCAAACTTTTTGCAAAGAGGGCCAGATTTGGTGAAGTAAAAATGTGTGGGGGCCGAGTCGGCCGACCATTCAGCCTGACATCCTTTGAACCATTAAAATTAAATGCAAATTAACTATTTAATACTTTTTTTTTCATTGCAAATGGAATTCTTTTAATTTCTTCACATAGATAAATAAATCTAAACAAGTTTTTACCAAAATCACTCTGCTTTTCATATTTGAAGACCACATAAAATGACAGGCTAAATGTCTGGAAAAAAAAAGGAAGCTTAAACATATCTAGGTTAATTTGAAACATTATTACATTTTATATTATATTATATTTTTAAAAAATCAAAAATTGCACTTGAATAAAAATCAAACCAAAAACAAGAATAAACCCTGTCTCTGTTAAGAAAAGATGCACTCAAATATAAAACCACACACAACCAAAACATTAAATAAAGGGCTTATCAAGTCTCAACAAAACTGCACTTGAATAGATATTGACCGTGTCATCACAGTAGATGAGGTGAGAAGTGACTGAGGCTGTGTATGTCACTCTAAAGACGGTGTGGTGGGGGGGTCAGCGGCGTGGAGCGGGTCTCATAGCGGGGACAGCTCCGGTGGGGGCTGTAGGGACGGGGGCGGGGGGCTCACGGCAGCACCGTTGCTCGGTGAAAACAGCAGTGATGACGGGCTTTCACGTCCGAGTCTCCAAACCAGAAGGTTTGTAACAGTAACAGCACCGGAAAAGTCGCTAGATTTGTCGCTAGTGGCTTCTGTCAAAAAGAAAGTCGATGAGAGGGTTTGGAAAGTCTCCAGATTTAGGGAGAAAGTCACCAAGTTGCCAACTGACGTTACCTTGCGTTGCTCCCATAGACTGTAAAAAAAAAAAAAGGTTGCTCCTCACATGCTGCACTGTGTGTGTGGTTGCGGCCCCGCCTCCCCCCACGGAGACAAAGATCCTGGATGACTGACAAGAGGCTTCACTCCCTTCATTTCATTCCGCTATGGAACAAACGCGCCCAGGTGCTGAGACAAAACAAAATTGTACGTGCTGGCGGGCCGCATATTATTGATTTTTTTTATGACAGAGGCTGCGGGCCGGTTGGAATTTGAACGCGGGCCGCATCTGGCCCGCGGGCCGTAGTTTGGGGACCACTGCTCTAAAGGTTCCTCTGTCAACAGGCACTCTGCAGAGCTGCAGGTAGGAACAGTTCCTCCAAAGGTTCCTCTGTCAACAGGCACTCTGCAGAGCTGCAGGTAGGAACAGTTCCTCTAAAGGTTCCTCTACAGGTTCTCCTGTCAACAGGCACTCTGCTTTCACAAGACGCAGCCTTCTTCCCGACGGCAGCGGAGTGAAGAGGCCGTGGCCAGGGTGGGAGGGGTCGGCCATGATCTTCCTGGTCCTTCTTAGGGCAGGGACTTGAGGGAGGGCAGGGGACAGCCAATCACCCTCTCACCATCATACTCCTTGGCAGCCTGAATTATTCCAACTGTCGAAGGAAGAACATCCTCATCTGGGCCTTCTTCAGGACGGCCTCACTGTTAATGCCCCACTTCAGATCCCGGCTGACGGTCATGCCCAGGAAGCGGCATGACTCGACGGGGGCTCGACGGGGCCTCGACGGGGGCTCGACGGGGGCCTCGACGGGGCCTCGACGGAGCCTCGACGGGGGCCTCGACAGGGCCTCGACGGGGGCTCGACGGGGGCCTCGACGGGGCCTCGACGGGGCCTCGACGGGGCCTCGACGGGGCCTCGACGGGGGCCTCGACGGGGGCCTCGACGGGGGCGGGGGCCACCGCGGCGTCCCCCAGTGTGATGGGAGGGAGTGGGACTGCGTTCCTCCTGAACTCCACCACCATCTCCACTGTCTTCTGAGCGTTGAGCTCCAGGTTGTTGCAGCTGCACCAGCTCTACATCCGTTCGATCTCACTCCTGTAGGCAGACTCCCCCCCCCCTGGTGATGAGACCAATCAGGGTGGTGTCGTCTGTGAACTTCAGGAGCTTGACCAACAGGTGGAGGGAGGTGCAGCTGTTGGTGTACAGGGAGAAGAGTGGGGTCCCAGCTTCACCTGCTGGGACCTGCTGGTCAGAAGGTCTGTTATCCACCTACAGGTGGGGGTCGGCAAGGAGGATAGTGTTAAAGGCTGAGGAAAAACTCCATGGAAAACCCTTTTAACAGGGAAAACCAGGAGAAAGCTCAGGGTGAGCAACAGAGACAAGGACAAGATCCTGGCGTAGTTTCCTACAGTGTCCAGATGTTCCAGTACGTAGTGCAGAGCCATGTTCACCGCGTCCTCCGTGGATCTGTTGGCTCTGTAGGCAACCTGGGGTCCAGCTCCGTGGATCTGTTATGGACTTCAGGTCGGCAGGACAAGGTGCTCCAGGTCCTTCATGGGAACAGAGGTCAGAGCGACGGGTCTGCAGTCACTGGGGCCTGTGACCTCGGCTTAGTCTTCAACCATCATCCCTAAGGCTTCTTAGGGCTGGGGATGATGGTTGATGCCTTGAAGCATGTTGGGACCCGACACAGTGCTCTCTACCTGTCTCCAGTCCAGAGGTCTGTCTCTCTGACCTGTCTGTCTCTCTGACCTGTCTGTCTCTCTGCCTGTCTCCAGTCCAGAGGTCTGTCTCCTCAGTGGGTCTTCAGTGCTCGAGGTGATTACAGTCGAGCAGCAGAAACTCTTCAGAGAGCCATCGACAACAGCGACCTGCACGACCTCACCACGGCTCGCTCCTACAACACACGCATCATGAAGGTACACACACACACACACACACACACACACACACACACACACACACACACACACACACACACACACACACACACACACATACATACACACACACACACACACACACACACACACACACACACACACACACACACACACACACACACACACACACACACACACACACACCTCCTCTCTCTCTCCTCAGTGGATGTGAGGGTCTAAGGACAGAGGATGTTGTTATGATGGGATGTAAAGCCCTTTGAGACAAACTGGTGGTAAAAACGGGCTATACTAATAAAATTGCCTTTCCTTGTCTAAAAAAAAAACTAATACATACTAAAAAACCCTAGTATACACCAAAGACAGACTAAAACACCCTAAACACACAGTCCCCCTCCCCTCCTGCAGGTGGAGCACTACTTCCTGTCCCAGTACGTGTCGGCGGTGGAGGCACCGTTCCGTCTATACACACTAAAAACACTAATACATACTAAAAAAACTAACCCTAACCCACTAAAACATGCTAACAAACACACATACATACCTAAACACACCAAAGACACACTAAAACACCCTAAACACCCAGTCCCCCTCCCGTCCTGCAGGTGGAGCACTACTTCCTGTCCCAGTACGTGTCGGCGGTGGAGGCACCGTTCCGTCCACTAAAAACACTAATACATACTAATACACAATCAATCAATCAATCAATCAATCAATCAATCAATCAATCAATCAATCAATCAATCAATCAATCAATCAATCAATCAATCAATTTGTTTATTTCGGGCATGTCAATTTAAATCATCATCATCACACTTCATCTTAGTTCAATAATACAATACACATGGCCGAAAGGGAAAGCGGGAGAAGCTAAAGCTTATCTAGTCCCGCCCCCATTACCCACAGAATAAAAATATTTATCATAATCTTTTCTAATTCATACTAATCTTTTCTAATACATACTAATACATACTAATACACACTAAAAAAACACTAATACATACTAAAAAAACTAACCCAAACCCACTAAAACATGCTAACAAACACACATACATACTTAAACACGCTAACAAACACACATACATACCTAAACACACCAAAGACACACTAAAACACCCTAAACACACAGTCCCCCTCCCGTCCTGCAGGTGGAGCACTACTTCCTGTCCCAGTATGTGTCGGCCGTGGAGGCGCCGTTCCGTCACGTGATCCACGGCCGCGGCGACCACACGCTGAGCGCTCTGACCGAACACCTGGCGCTGCTGAGCTCCGACCCCACGCGCTTCGACGAGAAACGCTTCAGACGCCAGCTAGCTCTGTTCACATGGACGCTGCAGGGAGCGGCTAACGCTCTGAACGGAGACGTGTGGAGCATACACAACACACACACATACACACACTGATAACACAACACACTGACACACAACTCTGATACTACACAACACACTGATACAGGGTTCCCTCTCAGGCCCCATCCTATTCGCCTTACACCTGCTCCCTTTAGGCTCCATTCTCCAAAAGCACAATATCACATATCATTGCTACGCCGATGATACACAGTTATATCTCCCACTCGAACCTGGGGTCCGTTTCACAAAGCAGCTTTAGTGAAACTCTGAGTCTGTTCACCCTGAAATGAGGCAAACTCTGGGTTTTCTGTTTCAGAAAGGGAGGTAACTCAAACCAGGGAAAGAGGAGTAACTCCAGCCCGTTTCACAAAAAGAGAGGTAACTGAAGCTCGGAGTCAGTTACTATAGCAACACACTCCGTGAACCCAACCTGGTCGGGACCCTGAGTTTCTCCTTTTTATCTGAAGCTGCAGACTGAAAGCAGCAGCTGACAGGACATGTAAACTCCTCAACTGGATGTTTTATTCTCCACAAGGATTTGTTTGATCGTTCCCGTTGTTAGCTGTTTTTTTTTTTTCAAAGTGTTACTTTGTTCCATTGATGAGGGCTTTTCATCTCTCCGTAACTCAGGGTCAAGTTACTCAGAGTTGATTGAACTAACTGTTATCACCTGATCTGAAACCCAAAACTCTGGGTTTCTTCTCTCAGAGTAGATCAACTCAGAGTTCAGGATTAGACTGAGAGTTTGTTGAACCTGCTTTGTGAAACGGACCCCTGGTCATAGCAACAACTCCACCTTGGAGTCCATTCTTGACTGCCTCCAAGACGTCAAAATATGGTTGGTAAATAACTATCTCCAATTAAATGATGGGAAGACAGAAGTGGTCTTCTTTGGCCCCCCCAAACTCCTCCAAAGGTATAATAAATCACTTAGGTCCCCTGGCGCCCAATCTTTATACCCATGCCAGAAATCTTGGGGTGATCTTCAATCAAGAAAGGTTGTTTTTTCCAATTACGAAACATTGCCAAACTTAAATCAATTCTCTCCCTCTCTGACCTTAAAACAGTTACCAACGCCTTGATTACCTCTAGGCTGGATTACTGCAACTCACTTTATTTAGGTATTAGCCAGTCATCTCTATCCCGCTTACAGTTGGTTCAGAATTCTGCTGCCAGATTGCTAACAGGAACTAGGAGGCAAGAACACATAACACCCACACTAGCATCCCTTCATCGGCTCCCCGTCAAGTACAGGACAGAGTTTCAGCTTCTTTTATTTGTTTTTCAAGCGCTACATTGCCTGGCCCCCCAATACATATGTGACCTACTCCCCCCCCTTTCCAACCCAAGGACTCTTAGATCCTCGAACCAACTGCTCCTGACCGTTCCCCGGTCTAGGCTACGAGGAAAGGGCGATCGTGCCTTTGCCGTTGCAGCCCCAAGGCTATGGAACAGCCGACCCATTTCTATCAGATGTTCCTCCTCTGCAGCTTCCTTTAAGGAAAACCTAAAACCCTTTTTGTTTTCCCAGGCCTTTAAATGTCCCTGATGGTCTCAAGTGTGTGTCATTTTTCATTCTGGCTGTCCCAGCCATGGCTATTTTGTACAGCACTTTGTAATTTTGTGTTCACTGAACTGTACAGCACTCTGGTCAACTTTGGTTGTTTTTAAATGTGCTTTGTGAATAAATTGATTTGATTTGATTTGATTTGATTTGATTTGATTTGATACTACACAACACAACACACTGATACTACACAACACACTGATACACAACTTGCTCTGTTCACCTGGACGCTGCAAGGAGCGGCTAACGCTCTGACATACACACACTGACACTAGCCTACACAACGCACTGATACAACACAACACGCACACCTATACACACTGTGACTGTGAGGAGTTTCCTTGTTGCCAGGCAGACTCTCTGACTTCCTGAGCTGTGATTGGCTGTGGTCTCGTCACTAAAACAATAAATTAAACAAGAACAACAACAAAACTGGTGTTTGTGCTTCACTGAACTTTATTTATTAAAGCAGGAAGTTGGTGCCTAGCGCCAGACAGACACGTGTGTGTGTTTGTGTTAGAGCACTGGAAAAGGGAGTGAGGACACCTCCATTGACTCCCGTGGTAAGGGTTTAAGGGTTTAAGGGTTTAAGGGTTTGAGGGTTTAAGGGTTTTGGGCCCCTAGTGGCAGGATATGGGTATTGCAAAAGCGCCCAGAAAACCCATTCACTCCAATGTATGTGTGTTGCCCACTTGCTTGTAAATTGATGAAAACGGCCGTGTTTTTGTTTTTAGGTGTCTTGGTCATATCAGATTACACTTATAATTTGTTTGTTACAAAATGTAGATTGAAACATTCATGTAGACAACATTTTTTTTTTTTTATTCACCTATGTGTTAATGTTTATCTGTAAAGGATCCTCAATGATGCTATTAACGTGGGTGATCTATAAATGTCCTTAAATTATTGAAAACACCACACTGCTCATTCACCAACAATGCAGAGATGTCAGTTCTTGGGCGCTTTTGCAATACCCATATTCCTCCACCAGGAGGCGCTTCCATTGGACCAATGCTGTACTTACTCTCTTTTACAGAGCTCTAGTTTGTGTGTGTGTGTGTGTGCTGAGTCAAACGGACCAATCAGAACGAGTCAAAGCAAATGACAGATTCAACTTTAATCAGTGAAATTGGAAAACAAACACTTTTTATTCTTGTGTCTCTCCTCCTGTTTCACCTCCTCCTGTTTCTCCTCCTCCCATCTCACCTCCTTCTGTTTCTCCTCCTGTTTCACCTCCTCCTGTTTCTCCTCCTCCTGTTTCTCCTCCTGTCTCTCCTTCTATTTCACCTCCTCCTGTCTCTCCTCCCATCTCTCCCTCTGTTTCTCCTCCTCCTGTCTCACCTCCTGTTTCTCCTCCTGTCTCTCCTCCCTCTGTCTCTCCTCCTTCTTCTTCCTCCCCTTCAACTCCATTTTCTTGTTCATTTCCTCCCCCCTCCCCTCCCTCCCCAGCTTCTTCTTCTTCTTGGTTTTCTCCTCCTCCTTCCTCTTCCTCCTCCTCCTCCTCCTCCTCCTCTTCGTCACTGTCCTCGTCCGAGTCGCTCTGAAATAAAGACAAACAAACAATAGTTTTAAGTTTTGTTTCTTGCCTACACATTCCAGTCCAGGACTCACTCAAACACGGACTCACCCCTTCGTCTCCCTCGGAGCTGTCTGACCTCGCAGCTCTTCTCCTGTGGACCTGAAAAGGCATCATCATCATCATCATCATCATCATCATCATCATCATCATCATCATCATCATCATCATCATCATCATTATTATCACCATGATGAGGATGGCGGACAGTAGAGCAGTGTAAAAGAGAGTAAGGACAGCATTGGTCCAATGGAAGCGCCTCCTGGTGGAGGAATATGGGTTTTGCAAAAGCGCCCAAGAACTAACAAGAATCTCTGCATTGTTGGTGAATGAGCAGTGTGGTGTTTTCAATAATTTAAGGACATTTATAGATCACCCACGTTAATAGCATCATTGAGGATCCTTTACAGATAAACATTAACACATAGGAGAGTAAAAAACACAAAAAAACAAACAGTTTTCTACATTAATGTTTCAATCTACATTTTGTAATAATTTTGCACCCTGAGTGGCAGGATGTGGGTATTGCAAAAGCGCCCAGAAAACCCATTCACTCCAATGTATGTGTGTTGCCCACTTGCCGTGTTTTTGTTTTTAGGTGTCTTGGTCATTTTAATATGAGGTGTCTTAGGTGTTTTGGTCATATTAAATGACCAAGACTCCTAAAAACAAAAACACGGCAAGTGGGCAACACACATATATTGGAGTGAATGGGTTTTCTGGGCGCTTTTGCAATACCCATATCCTGCCACTCGGGGCGCATGAGGCTTTAACCACGGGAGTCAATGGTGGTGTCGTTACTCTCTTATTCCAGCGCTCTAGCGGACGGGTACTCACCGTGGTTGTGAGGCTGAGGCCCAGTAAACACAACAAGACCAACGTGACCTTCATCGTTCACTGAGGGAGAGCACAACAACCGTCTTTATGCACCGTTACCATGACAACAATGATTTAGGCCCGTGTGTTGATCACATGACCATTGTAATCTTAACATAAGACCAGCAGAATGAATACAAATAGTAGTAAAAGTAGTATTAGTAGTATGGATAACAGTAGTATCAGTAGGATTAGCAGCATTAGTACTCACAGC